>NC_050189.1:7943819-8106319 GCF_008315115.2 Sander lucioperca
TCTGATCACAGGTATGTGCTTACATGTGTGTAATTGTGAGACTTTGAGTGACTGTGTAACAATACTTGCACACGATATACTATTTATAGTACACCAATACCAAATATAGCTTTTAAAGGCTAAGGAAAATAGTGAAAGTCAGTTGGGTCAGTTAAATGTGTTCTATCATCCTAATGCAGAAAACCTGCATGTGTGTTTGTGCCCTTGCGTGTGCGTGTATTCCCAGTTAACCAGCTTGTGTGTGTACCTGCTATCAGGGGACAGGGAGCCTTCTGAGGACATGCCATGGTAAGGGGAGGGGGTGAGCCTGGGGTCTGGTCTGAACTCTTTGTCGTAGGCCAGGACATTCCACTCCTGACGCCGGTTACGAGCCTTACGCACCTTTAAAAAGGTAAAAACAACAGAAAGGTACAGATTTCTAAAAATAATGTCTTTTGAATGATGAATAATGTAAGTGATGGCTTTTGACTGAAAGAAGTACATTTGGTAAAAGCGTTGCTATAGTGCGACATGCTGCAGTATCACTTTAACATTCCCTCGCCGTGGTCTGGAGAAGTAGCACAGCTGTACCTCTGTAACACCCCATTAGAGACAGCGTTAACAGGCACCGAAGAGTGTCTCACAGTCTTGACTGTAGTAAATTGCTTTAATATACTTTAATTGAAGATGGTTTTGGAGTGATCAAATGTTCTCCAAGTGTTCTTAAATTAACTTTATTAAGCCCGAAATTTGTAACAAATTAAACTTGTATACTTCAGATTGATAGAGAGGCCATTTTGGAGCTCTGTCATCATTTGAAACACGTATTTCATAAGTACAAACTATATCAAAGCCAGTCACTAAAGTACAGATTACAAGAAACTCTAATACACAAAGCTTTTCAACTTCAGGGTCATGACGCCGTTTGGGAGGTAACACTGGAGCAGATTTCTAAAAGAAGAATGTACCTATACTCACTAAATATGTCTGTAATAAATAAAACTAAATGAATTTACATTTTAAATATATAAGCATTTCTGTAGTTCAAGTCAGTAAAAATAGAACAACATGAAAACTGTAATTGCTGCAGTGATGAATAAATTGGGATCTAGAAATGTGCTCATGGGGCATAAAAGGTTAAAACCTTGTACTAACTGCTAAACAGGACGCACACTAAAGCACCAGGAAGACCAGTAAGTCATCATGAAATAGGTGGTGATCGAAGCTTGGTGTTGTAGCGACTTCTTGTGGGGCTAGATGGCGAGCTACGGTGGTTAGAAAACTAACCGCTAAAATGTTTGCGCTAGCCAGAAACTAGCTTGTCAGCCATGTTTGCTACCTGCCCGTTGGCACGCTAGCTAGCTTTGTTGCTAAGTTAACGCAGGGAATTGAAGGGACGTATTTGTACCATCGACTCTCGTCTCATAATTGTCAACAATCTATGCCTCTTGTGGATCAGTTTAATACACACTTTATAAAGGAGTAGCAGGATTACAGTGTATAAAACTGAGTGCGACAAAGCTAATACGATAACTTCCTCTATTCGGCCTCTCTGTTCCCTCAGCACAGACAAGACAGCTTGCTATTGGTCAACGACGCAAATTAGTGTGTTAAAGTTCAGTACAGCTGAATTCGATGAGATGACCTGGACCAACTGATCACAGCGAACTTCATGCTAATTTGCAGTTTTTAAGTCTTTGCTCATTTCATGCCCGTTTCAGAAGGAAGTCTTCAACTGGTGTTGAAATATATAGTTATTATAGATAATGCTATCCGTGTGTAAATCCTCACTGACCTTCTTCACCTCTCTGCCCGGGTCCTCAACCTGCTTCTGCTGCTCCTACAAGAAAGACAGACCGATAGATAGAAGAGTGGAAAGAAAGTTAGTCTTTGATTATTGATTTCTCTGTTGCAGAGGAAGAGAACAGGACACCATCACCAGCTCCTTCACCATGGGACACACACACACACACACACACACACACACACACACACACACACACACACACACACACACACACACACACACACACACACACACACACACACACACAAGTCCACTCCCCATCCACTCACTAATAAACACACCAACACACACTAGCAGACGATGGACAACAGAGCCAAAACGTCTGGTAACACGAGACAGGAACCAAACTAAACCAAACCAATCACAGAGGGTTAGAAAGAGGGTGAGGTGGCAAGCTAACACACACACACACACACACACACACACACACACACACACACACACACACACACACACATACAAACAGAAAGGAAGGTGTGTGTGTGTGTGTGTGTGTGTGTGTGTGTTTGTGTGTGTGTGTGTGTTTGTGTGCGTGTTAGAGGATGGATACCTGAACCGAACCCGTTGGAACCCGTTGGGACCCGACGGGCTGGGCCAGGTTCGTACAGATATTTAGAAATTATGTTGGGGTTCGGGTCGGGCTCGGTCACATCAACGCGATAAGGCATTGAACATTTTAAATTTAAAAAAGCTTATTATGTAGGTGCGCGCCTGTGTTAATGTGCGCTTGTTGCCCCGAAAAAAAGGAGATTTTAACTGTGTCGGCCTCGGGTCGGGCTCGGACATAAATATCTTTTATCGGTTACTGATCTGTCAGACGCGGGCTGGGCTTGGACAGAAAAATGCGGCCCGATCCGCACTCTAGTGTGTATCTGTCTCTGTTATTAGTGAAATGCAATCATGATATTAGTGTTTCCCTGTGTGTGTCTTACATCCTCTATAATATGTGGGTGTGTGATGTGTGTTAGTGGGGTGTGCAGGGGTAAAGTGGGGGGGGCGGGAGAAGGCAGGTTAGGGGTCTGTTGTCTTACAGAGATGGACAGGGGGCTCCTGGGTGGGGCCTGTCTGGAGTGGGGCCTGTCAGGGTGGGCCGGACAGCCCTATGGAAACATGGGAGAAAGACAAGCTAGTGCGTTAGGAGGAGGAGGGTGGGGTGTGTGTCTTGGAAGGCCAGGTAGCGCTATAGATACATTGGAGAAAGAGAAGGAGGAGGAGAGAGTAGATGAGACACCCTCCACCTGCAGCTGAGCTTCCCACCTGTTAGTTGGGAAAACTTCAACTACTTTGTTTCTAAAAGGGATTATATTCAGCCAAGTTTTAGGGAACAGAAAAATGTGATCAGCATTAAACTGAACAGAAATATTGACACAGTGCAGCAAACACATACAGCAGCAGCTGTTCAGGGGATTGAAAAATGATTGTCGAGAGCACTGATGGAGAGAAGTGGAGCAAATCGAAAGGGAATACCAGTTTAATTCAGCTCTGAAATATTTAATTATCTATGCCAATTGTGTTTTAGACAGAACTCACTTTAAAAAGACAAAGAAATTTGAATAATTATAACCATAGATATATGTTTTTCTTTTTTGGATTGAGCAAATACCCATGGTATTTAGACCATAAGGTTCACATCACCATGTTGTCCACTCGGTACATTATCCGTGTACCTGGTACAAGGGTCGGGTGATTGGATAAATTTATTGGCTATCGGGGATTTGCTTAGTAGCCTACATTGCCAGTTTTGTTATGGCAATTTTAGTCATTTTATTTTGCTAATTTAATGGTCTGGTAATAGCTGTGATATCATATAGTAACTACATCTTTGTATGAATATGGCGTTACATATAAACAGTTTATAGTTGTATTCCCCTATGGCCATTTATTTGTCTCTGGATAATGAGCCTGCCCGCCTGCTGCTATATCAATAACTAATTATACAACAAAGCAAAGCTAAATGATGAGTACAGCAAGATAGGAATGCATAACATGAAGTTACAGCATACAGAAAATACACAATTAGGTAGGAAAAAAAACAATTAGCAAATCAAAGCAGAAGATGATTTTTTTTGTTCTGTCCCACTCTCACAATCACACACATTCAGCCCACAGCATGTCTGCAATGACACACATACAAACATGCCCTGCAACTTGCACTCACAAATACACATGGACTCCAGCAGCACACGCTAATGCGTACACACATCCATACCTTCTGCCGTCTCTTCTCCTTGCGTTTGTCCTCGGTGGCCTGCAGCATCTTCTCCTTCCAAAGATTGAAGAAGTAGGAGGGGTCAGTGTAGAACTTCAATGCATCCTTCTTGTCGTCCCTGCATGGACGAAATGGCAGATAGTGGGTGAATAAGAGCCAAAAAGAAAGACATTTGGACAGATGCAAAGCAGGGAGGTAGGAGGGGTGGACGGTTGTCATATGTGGGCAAGATGGAGACAAAATGGAGAAGAATGCGCGACCCTGATTTTCCACTGGGAGTGTCTCAGAAGCGGAGCGCCTTGCTGCCCGACTCACAGATTTGATTGTCTCTGCAAGTGCTTTACAGAACAATCCTGTTTTTTAAGCTAGTATCTACCTTCCACTCACGGCACTCCCACAGTTAAACTTCATGCATTCTCTTTTCTGGCGTTGTCCTTCGAGAATCTGTGGTGTCATGTATGTCAACCTCCAAGATGAACCTCTCGTCATACGTAGTGTTGTACAGGAGACATATATTGTTTAGGTAAATTGACTGGATACTCTCGCTGTTTCACTTCCTCCGAACGGCCCGCGGCTCGTGTGAAAATAGATCTGGGTGTATCTTTAGCGGAGCCGAGCTGAGAGCCGCTGGTGGAAAATAGGGGGGAGAGTTTGAAGGGGCAGATGGAACGAAACAATAGCTAATAGACCCCCATATCACAGTCAATACAAGATCATAGTCATTTAATCACCACAGAGATTGTGTTGAAACCCGACAACCAAGAGTGATTTAGAATATGATAAGTGACTGGCTTTATTTATGAAGATGTATTTATCATGTATTCATGAGTATCCAATGAGAAAGAACCTAACCGAAGTGGGAGCAATAGACAGCTGAACTCCTGGCCCCTTACTGCACCTACTGTAGCTAGCCCTTGTTCAGCTAGCATCTTTAACTCAGTGGGTATCGTACAGTGTTTCTTTTATTGGCCTTTCTGAAAAGCTGAAGCATGTTGCTAAATGACTGCTAAAATGGTAGTCAAATTTCATCAACTCACAAATTTAAACAAGACAAAACAACGACGATTATCTTCCTATAACATTACAAACAGTTTGAAGTTAATCAAACTACTTGTGTGATCCCTGCCAGTTGGTTCTAGGTAATTTGTAGTTATTTGGACACCACAATTAACATATACTGATGTTTTTTTTTTTTTAATGGGTTTTCTCTTTGTCTTCACTGAAGCAATTAAAGGAAACTTTAGCTCTGCGTTCTATTGCAAAAAAAAAAAAAAAAAAGCATTCTCTACTTGTTTTGTGCCATAAAGCAATCCATCACATTTGCTGCCAAAACTCAGCCGCCAAAAAGTTTGGAAGAGGCCTCTGAGCAATTTGTTCAGGGCCAACACTTATGACTAAAACCTAATGTGCCGAATGATAACATTATACATGTACTACCTTACATTTTTATAAAAATGACTTAAACACATCATTGGCAAACCAAACATATTATCAAACTACCAATGTAATACAGTTCAGCTAAACTACTGACCTGTAGGGGCTGAGAATGTTGAGCGGAGGAGGTTTGTCACAGCGATGGTACATCTCCACCACAGGGTTGGGGACGGAGGTCCTCGACACCACCTGCTGGTCCTGGATGGTGCTACTCTTAAAGGCCTTCCTCATGTTAATATCCTGCAGGGAGACTGGAAGGAGCCAAAAAATAAATAAAATAAAGTAGAAAAAAGGGAGAGAATGAATGTTTCATAAACAGTACTGTAAACAGCTTGACAGTTGGGCCAAAGAAAATGGCAGAATTATTTGCTGTGTATCATTTACAGTATTTGGTGACATAATCCCTCAAAACAGCTGTTTTACAGTAACTCTTCGACTGTCAGCTTAGCAGCTAATTCCTGCCCTCTGATCTCTGGTCTCAGTTCTGCAAAGTTTACACTCATGAATAAGAATAAAGTCAGGATTTGTGAGAATGAAGGAGGAGAACAAGATCTCTTGTTCGTGCACTTAACAGATGTATTAATCAGCCAGGGCATGGCTCCCTAACTTAACGTTTAATGCCACCAAAGTCAGCTTCAGACTTTATAAAATAACCAAAAATAAAAATAATTTCTGGGCACTGTTAGGTAGATTTCATTATAATGTTAAATTTGTTGCAGATTCAGTGGCGTTACTTAGGATATTCTGTAATAACATTCTGGACAATCAGGCTGTAAAAGGAAAATGTAATTATTCATTATTAGAGATTATCCAAGATGCATTTTCATTAAATGTTCTTATTTCCAGCGGAGGAAACAGTTCTTGTGTCACTACATGTATACAAATTATATACAATCTTGTTTTATTGTAGCCATTTTTCATTTGTCCAGGTCACCAATGGAATACATTCAGCACACACTGTTCCTTAGTCTTCTTTCCAAACAATGAAAAGGTAAGAAAATTAGGTTTTAACAATTTAGTAGATATAGTCCCACAGAGCAGGATGCCACCTTCACTGCAAAAGTGCAGTCCCAGAAACTCAATGTGGCACTGTCAAGACTGTGTGGCTTGGAACCTGAGATTTATGGGTTTATGGATTTTGTTGAAAGGCATTCTGGGAATGTAGAAAATTGCTTACAAGAGCAGAAGCACGGGAGATGAAATACTACAACTTGGAAAGTGTTGACAAAAAAACACCAAGAACACAGTATACAAACTGTAACTGAACTGTTTGCTATAACTTTGCAATCTACAGATCAGAATTATATTAAAAGGTCCAGTGTGTAACGTGTTTAGTTGTTCATTATCAAAATTTGTGTTGCCCGTTCACAAACTTGTCCTTTTTCATGAATATTTACCACCACCATCAATTCCAAGTATTCCTTTTGGCTTGAAATTTTACATTTGCATTCGCATGAACCGGGTTAGACGCTCCATATTCATGCCCCATCTTGAAATACGTTAGCCGGTAAGGGACAGGACATACTGCTCCGCCTTTCGCGTTTTCGCTGTCACATGATAAACTCACAGGTGCTGCTAACGCTGCTAATGGGTATCGTCGCTTCCCGGCGCCGGGAAGTTTGAAGACGGAAACATGGAGGACCACACGTATTAAAAATCCAAATTTCAGGAACAGGAGTCTTCTTCTTCGCCCAGAAAAAGAAAAAAGGATATTGAAAAGAGCAAGAGACCGGCGTCATCAGAAAAAAGCGTGAAGGCTACCGTAGCTGTAATTCGTACTTTGAACTGCGTGGTGCAAGAGAGTTGATTGCGATATATGATCTCAATGCTAGATGGGAGAAATTCCTACACATTGGACCTTTAAGAACACACACAGAAGGTGATAATAGGACAGCAGGGACAGACAAGCTTTATGCAAGCACACACACACACACACACACACACACACACACACACACACACACACACACACACACACACACACACACACACACACACACACACAGGTTTGTGGCACTATCGTTGTGGGGACCCGCCACTGACATAATGCATTCCCTAGCCCCTTACCCTAACCTTAACCATCACAACTAAATGCCTAACCTTAACCCTAAACCCTCACCATAACCTAATTATATCCCTAATCCTAAAACCAAGTCTTAACCCTCAAACAGCTCTTTAAACTTGTGGGGTCCAGCAATTTGGCCCCACAAAGCTGTCAGGACCCCACAAGTATACTGGACTCCTGGTTTTTGGACCCCACGAATATAGTTAAACAAGCCCGAACACCCACCCCCACACTAGAGGGTGCATGTTGTTGGTACTCTAAATGCTTTGTGTTTATGCAGCTTGATAGCATGACTTGTCTACCTCTAACAGGAGTCAGTATGTGTGTGTTTGTGTGTGTGACACAGAGAAAGGGAGAGTGAGAGACCGAGAAAATGCTGCATGTATGTGTGTCAATCCCTTAACCCCCCCAGATGAGATTTATTGCTACAGTAGTGCATTGCTATCCAGGATCTAGCAGATGGCTGGACACACTAGCTGGTTCAGCGTACATCGGCCCTGTGTATAATATGGTTAAACCGTGTCAATTTGACATAATCCTTGCCATTGATTTACTTGACTTATGTCCTGTATATGTGTGTGCCTGCATGTTATCAACAGGATTATTAACGTCGGAAAAGAGGAGTGAGGTTTAACCTCAGACTGCAAATTCCTAAAAACTTAAGAGCAATTGGCTGTTTGATCTGTGTGTGTGCGTGTGCAGATTCTGCAGTCAGCACACACTCCTGTCTGCTCTGTGTTTGATCATTCCTTCTTAAGCTTCTGTCCCTGTGGCCAAATGAATAATCCACAAAACCAGCAGCTAATGCAACTTTCATTCAGACACATCTTCAAAGAGGCCGCCAGCTTCTCCCTCTCTCTTTTTCTAAAAAAAGACACACACACACACACACACACACACACACACACACACACACACACACACACACACACACCCTCCGTCTTTCATCACTCTGATTTTAACGTTTAATCTTCCCCTCTGCACATTTACATGCATACAAATATGTTGATTACTGATAATAACCAGATTAATTATTAAACTATTAAACAGTCTGGTTCACATTGGTTCACAAGGGCCCAAACAGTCTGGTCTGACTTCCACATTTACCTGAAATGAATAATCATTTTAATGTCTGGAAGGATGTGTAGCATACTACAGGAAACACCTTTGATCCATCCAAGTAAAAAGAAGGATAGTAAAGCTTTAGTGCGTAACTTTTTTATATTTATGAACATCAACATTCATGCCATTGCCAAATGAGTTGATACAACGCGGGGTGGTGCGCGATCACGGAAGGCTTGTATCATGTGGACGCGTCAACAGTTTTGTTGTCATTACTTAGAATTCCTCATGGGGGAGACAGAAACTACGCACTATAGCTTTAAATAAATGAACAATACTTTTAAAGTGAGGTTCTGTTACTCTGGGTGTCATAGGTTTGACACTTAATACCTTTACCATGAACAGAGCATGAAAATGTGATTCACAGGAGTCATCTGCATGCAAAGTGAAACGCAGTGTACAACCTCTCTTTCATACTGCAGCACATTCACATTGTTTTTTGCACATTCACAGCAGCAGAGATTAAACTCCACAACCAATGAGAGAAGTGCTTACGGGCGAGGCAAATCATTTTTAAGGTAGTTGACTTCCCTGAACCATATGTAACATGTCAAGCACAGTTTGTCCCATTACGTTGTTCTATAATGATTACACATTACTGTAAAAAGTAGTATTTCCAGTGAAATTTGTTTTATTTAAAAAAATGCTACACTTTATGGTACATTGCAAAAAGAAAATCCCCAGTCCATAAATATCAATGCAAATCTCTCTCTCTCTGTGTGTGTGTATATATATATATATATATATATATATATATATATATATATATATATATATATATATACACATATATATACACATACATATATATATATATATATATATATATATATATATATATATATATATATATATATATATATATATATATATATATATATATATATACACACACATACACACACACGGCACCGGTTTTGAGATGAAAAACAGAAAGAAGAAGTCAGAGAAGCCAGGAGTGAGGGAGTGAGAGAGAAAAGTGAGACGTGAGAGACGGGAGAGTTACAGATGACAGTGTGATCGTGTGGTTGGAAACGAGGGACAGAGGAATTGCTTGTGTGTAGGAGGAAGAGGCATGGAGATGAACAGAGGATGAGAGAAGAGATGAAAGTGTGTGAGCGGGGGAGGAGGAGTGGAAAAGGAAAAGGAGGAGGATGAGACATAGGACTGCTGAGCTTTTCCTTTTCATTGCAGTCTGTGCAGCTCTATCTGATGCTCTCTGTCTGAGCCCGCCGTGCTGCAGAATGACTAGGCAGTATCAGCAGGGGGAGAGAGAAAACTGAGGGAGGGAAGGAGGGAGGCAGAAAAACATGGAGACCGAAGTTAGAGGAAGAGAGGGAAAGAAATTCACAGGGACGAGGGAGCGAAGAAGAGGGTTTTAGAGCAAAAAGTGAGGGTTTGGGAAATAAAAGGAGGGAGAAAAGGAGGGATGGACAGAGGGAGAGATAGAAGTGAGGAAAATAAGAAAAGGGGAAGGGAAGTGGAAAGGAGAGAGGCATCGAAGGAAGTCAAAACAAGATAAGGAAAGAGAAAGAACAGAGAGAAAGAGAAATAAAGAAACAGGAAGGAGAGAGAGAAGAAGAGGGCTTAGAGAAAGAGTGAGAGGGTTTGAGACAGAAATTATAGAAAATCGGAGAGAGAAAAGAGAGGAAGAAAGTAATAATAAACGCAACATCAGATAGGATGATGCAGAGATGGATGAAAGTGAAAATGAGGGAAGAGAAGGAAGGAGTAAAAAGGCAAAGGTCAAGGAAAGACTTTGGAGAGTGAGAAAGTGAAGAGGGAAAGACAAAAAAACAAGAGAAAAGAAAGAGAAAAATGGAGACAACGAAAAGGAAAACTCTAGACTGGAGGTTGCTCATGTCTCACATTAAAGGTTAGTTTGAGCCTCTGGGGCCACCGTACTTAGCTCTGAAATCCTCCTGTAAGTGCTGACTGGATCACCACAGCCCAGTCTGACAGTGTGTGTGTGTGTGTGTGTGTGTGTGTGTGTGTGTGTGTGTGTGTGTGTGTGTGTGTGTGTGTGTCCCTATCAATTACTGCATTAAAAGAAGTGACCTTCAGATTTACTGAAAAGCTTAATGATGGAGATAATGATCATTACTCACACACATAACAGGAGTATAATATGAGTGTGTCTTGCTGTTCACTAAACACTCCACAGACAGACACAGACATCAAGCAAAGAAAGTGGAAGAAGTTGTTAAAACACACACAAAATAAACAGCATAGCCATTTAAAATGCTGCAGGCTAGCTTCAGGGGAAAGCACACACACACCCACACCCACTCACCCACTCTTCATCACACAAGTACACACGCAGATATGGATGTGAAATCCTACTAGAGCACAAGCAAGAGCACAAAGAGAGAACATGCTCATACCATCAAACTTGCGCACACACACACACACACACACACAACTTCAAATACCATGGCAGAACATTTGTCTTTTGTCTTTGTCCTATATATAAAAAGATCCTGGACTACATAAACACACTCACACGGGTGCCGTCCTTACCTTCCTCCACAGTGGAGTCGAGCTGGGTGACTTTCACGGCCAACTGGTCCACTCTTTCCTGCAGGCTGCTCATCCTCAGGTAGAAGCTGTTGGCTTCATTAAACAGCTCTCCGAAAATGTCCTCGGCATGGCGACCTGGACAGAAACAGGGGGAGACACAAAAACACATTTGAAACTGTAGTTTACAATATTCTTTCATCCCGGGAAAGAAGTGCATTCACATGTGCATGTTCGCCAGCTGAGCTCTGGCTCCCAGCTTTCAACCATATTCAGGTTTGTATCTCAAAAAACGTTATTAGGCTTCTATTTGCAGAGTTTTGCAAATGGTTGCAACAGCAATCCGTAGTCTAAAAATAATGGCCTTTTTATTCGGGAATAACACTGGGTATTGTTCTCTTTGTGCAGGTTGGGCAGCAGAAATTAGGGTTTGATGTGGCAACAAAACATTATTAGGATTTCCACAATTGTCAGTGTGATACAGCCCAAATAAATAGCTAGATAAAACAAGAGATGTATGGGAAGAGAAATTCACAGAGATGGAAGTCAGTCAATGCTGTTCCTGCTCCCTCCGTCTGTCTCAGTAGGACAGGTTGCCTCCTGCCGTCTACCTTTTCAGAATATTTTCTGTCACTGTGTGTGTTTGTGTGTGTGTGTGACAGAAAGGTACACTTTTTTTTTTATATAATTTACAGAGATGCAGAAATGCAGCCTTCCTCAATAACCCTGCCACATACACCCACCTGCTGCATAGCCTCAATGTCTCTACATCTCCTCTCGTTCTATCTGCCTCTCAGCCCACAACATGACAGATGGAGCAAAGGCAGAGCACTCACTCATTCGCAGTGAGCTGTCGCTGAATTAAATTTAGTCCTGAAATGCTAATCACATTTAAAATGATTTCCCCCTTCGCAACATGTTCACAAGCGCATTTCATAAAAGTCCACATTGGATCCATCTTTTTTTAAACTAAACTAACTCCTTCAAACACCACGACAGCTTCCCTTCAGGCTCCTCCTTCCCAGCAAACAACTGCTTAAATACATCTGATCAGAATGGGCAGACATGGCCTCATATAGAGCTGGGCAATATATTGATATTATATCGATATCGTCATATGAGACTAGATATCGTCTTAGATTTTGGATATCGTAATATGGCATAAGTGTTGTCTTTTCCTGGTTTTAAAGGCTGCATTACAGTAAAGTGATGTCAATTTCTGAACTTACCAGACTGTTGTAACTGTTCTATTATTTGCCTTTACCCACTTAGTCATTATATCCACATTACTGATGATTATTTATCAAAAATCTCATTGTGTATATATTTTGTGAAAGCACCAATAGTCAACATTACAATATCGTTGTGGTATTGATATCGAGGTATTTGGTAAAAAAATATCATGATATTTGATTTTCTCCATATCGCCCAGCCCTAGCCTCACATTTAAAATGTCTCAAGTGATCGTCCCTAGGGATGGATCACAGGATGGAACAGTGGTCAGTTGGAAGCAAACGGTCAGTAAGCAAACTCGGGACAGTAATTTCACATAGTGGATGACAGAGGATGTAAAATGAAAGTTGGTGTTGCACAATAGCTAATAAGCGACAATAGCTTTCTTGATTTTGGATTCTCAAACTCTCTGTTCCCCATTAAAGTTCAGCACTGTCAAGATAGCCTTGCTATCGGTCAATGCCGCAATTTTGCGGGTCAAAGTTCACCGCAGTTGACAAAATAAACTGTGCGAATTGCGTGGCGAAATTTCAGAGTTTTAAATGCTGGTGTGGCCAGGCCTTTAGTCTTTGAGCGTTGATCACAGTTTGCAACGGAAAAAGTCACATTTCCGGAGGCAAAGAGCTAAAATCCTCACTCAAGACAAGGAGTCTGAACAAAAATGTCTCCTTCTACAAATGAATTAATTAGATATGACTTTTAACTGAACCACTGCATGTGCAAAACATTACTCTTGTACTGAAGCACAGGATACTCACTCAGACCGCCCAGCTGTTTGATGATGGCTGCCAGGGTGCTGTTGGTAACACACTCCAGTTCACTGGTCACCCCATCCGGCAACGCCCCACGGCACAGGTGCCGGGGCTCAATGTTCCTTTTCACCAACGGCATGCTGGTCTATGCCTGAAGAAACGACAGAGAGACAAGAGAGATGATCGGTTTATGGTGCGAATCAGCCATCCATTACTGCTACTTATGACATCATACCCTAAATATATACTTACACACCCAAAACTGTGTCTGAAGCTGCTTGACTAAAGTCCACTGTGTATCTTCTGACGTCTGTTAACATGCTGCGACTCATTATTTAAAGTACATTAACAAAATTACAGCTCAACAATGACAGATAAAGGGAAAAAGGAAGCGGAGGAAAAAATGGGTCGGTGTTCAGCTGTGAGTCCTGATGGAGACGGAGGTGTCATGTCCGCCGTGGGGCGCAGTCACTCATCACGCTGCTTAATGTCAATGCGGCTGGGATGAGCCAAGAGCCAAATGAGCCGGAAAGAAGTTTCTAAATGGTGCTAACGAGCCGCAACTCTAGCCACAGAAACCATGAGGGACAGGGAGAGGGAGACAAAGGGAGACGTGAGGTGAAGTGAGGGGTTAGAAGATGAGAGGAAGAGAGAGTAAAGGATAGACGGAAAGGATCAGAGGGTAAAAGAGTGATCGAGAGCAACTGACAGACAGTGTGAAGACAAAAGAGAATGTGCTCTAAAAAGAAAGACTGTCAGTCTTTGAGTGGCCACAAGGGAAGAGCTACATATAGATCCAGTATGTCATATGATGTGAGCCAGGCGTCCTTGTTATGGGTGAAGGAAAAGTCTCAGTTTTCAGAACAATAGAAACAAAAATGGGAAAATTGACAAAGAAAAGATTTTGTTCCCAAATTAAGCAAAAGGCAGATGCTAGACAAGTGTTTATACCTGCATCAAGATATTTTTATTTTAACATTGAAGCAAATGAGTCCATGCAATCTCAAAAGGGAATTAACATTAACCTCTGCAACTCTATGGAGCTTTTTATCTCATTGTTTATGTTTTATGACCCACACATTTACTGGAACCTAATGGTTGATTCTGAGCTGCTTTTATCCGGCCCAACGAGGGCCGAAAGGATGAAGAGAACTGTTGGCCAGCAAACTCAACCTTCCCTCTAAAAGCTCCAGAATCTCGTTCTTGATGAGTACATTTTGAGTTGACATGTGCAACTGTTGTGCAAGCCGTGTCGTTTTTTTGGTTGAAGTGAGCAATGTTTTGAATGAAAGTGTGCTAAGTTTGGGTTGAATTGGGCAGGTTGAAATGTGCAACTTCTGGGCTGCAGTGTGTAGTTTTAGGTTCAAATATGCAAAATGTGGGTTGAATTTTGCAATTTATAGGTTAAAGAAGGACATTTATGGGTTGGGATGTGTAATTTTAATTAAGGTTCAAAGTGCAACACTTAATCTAAAGTGTGCACATTTTGATGTTGATAGGTGTAAGTATTGGCTTGAAGTGGGATTTCTTCATGGGTTGGGAAAATTGTTGGCGACGGTAGAGAAAAAAAACTAACGTGACGAGTTGCCAGTTATGTAATTTTTAAGTGCTCATACAATTACTAACCAGAAACAGGCAAGATTGTTGATTTTGCATGTAGAACATGTAAAGTTTGCATTAACTGCGACTGCACACTGTAATTTCAGCTGGCTCTTTGAAGTAAGTTATCATGACCAGCACAGAGAGAGAAAAACTGAAAACTGAGGAAGAGAAGTTGGATAAAAGCGAGTGAGAGCTACAGACAGAGAGGTGACACGAGAGAGGAAACCGAGGGCTCTTCTCAGTTTGGAGAGAACTCTCTTTACGCTTGTTATTTTTGGGCCACAATTTTGTGCATGTGCGTGTTCCCACCGTGTGCATGTGAAATGTGCATTTGTGCATGTGGGAGGTGTGTGTTCCCAGGTCAGTGCTCTGGAAACGTGCCAGTCTTACACTCTCCCACGCTTCTAATATCATCTTTGGCACAATTACTATTTCCGGGATAAGAGCACTAAAGCCAAGAGAAAGGAGGTAAACAAAAACACATGGATTGTGTGGACAAATGTGTGTAAGAAATGATAAAAGACATACTAATACTCCCTGATTTATACACACACGTGTGTTCACATGCTTCTTAATTTGTTTGTCCGGACTGAACCACACATGCCGTGAATAAAAGTGACTAGTTTGCCCTCTTTACGTCTCTCTCCCTCTCACTCTCCCGCTCTTCCTTCCCCTAATAGCTTCTGACATTCAATTACAACAACCACCTCAGCTTGTGCTGACTTGTCTTAAGAGTGTTATCGAGCTTCCCATAAAGTGTTTGTGTGCACGTGTGTGAGCCAATATCGGCCCCCTCCTCCAGCTGTCGTAAATAATCTAACACCACGGCTGTTTAATAAAACATTCATGCTCTTCCTCATCCTCCATTGCTGCCTCAATAGCTGCTCTTCATCTCTGATTTGTGTCATCTGTCCGACCCCTCCCCACTCGTCTTTTTTTCTTCTTGGTATATTCTCACTCTAGATCTTTTCTCCATCTCTGCCTGGTTTCATTAATAAATCAGTAAGCATGAATATCTCTTCCTCCGACTCCCCAGTGCCATTCTCACCTCTGTGTTGATGTGAGTGTGTGTGTGTGTGTGTGTGTGTGTGTGTGTGTGTTGCAAGATAACAGGGATTGTATGTGAGGGGATGCTGGTGTGTGTACTAGATGTTGAAGCCAAGACAAAGTGGGCTTCAACATCTAGTACACACCCGCTCTCTCTGACACACATACACACACTGAAACACACGCATCCAAACACACACTGACTGCTTATTCCCTTCACACAAGCCCATTCAGGTCAACTGCAGGGAAAAGTCACATCAGCCTGGTGTGCTATAGCCCTGAGATAAAGACAATGGATGGGGGGGCAGAGAAATACACAATTCTTTGTTTCCAAAGTTTAACATGTTTTTTGTTTTATTTTATAACTTCACAAGCTCTGGTACAATTCTTAATCATCTTTTTAATAAAAAATTCCTGATCAGATAGGGACCCTGGTAGTCAGGATAGAGAAGCTGCATTATAAACTCGCTACACAAAGCTCCATCCAGGAAAAAGCTGTTCATAGTTATTTAGGGACCAGTCTACATAACGTTCATGTCTTACCAGATCAGGTCACTATGCCAGATTAAAGTGGCCATATTATGCTCATTTTCAGGTTCATAATTGTAATTTGAGATTGTATCAGAATAGGTTTACATGGTTTAATTTTCCAAAAAACACCATATTTTTTGTTGTAGGCTACTACACATTGCTGCAGCTCCTCTTTTCACACTGTGTTCAGGTCTCTGTTTTAGCTACAGAGTGAGACATCTCACTGCTGTAACATATTTGTTGTCAGTCGCACATGCGCAGTAGCTAGGTAAAGATTACATGAGCTAGCTAGCTGTTTCTCCAACTTCGGCCTGTACAAGGCAGGATTAGCTGGGAGACTTCTTCTAAACAAGGGCGCACTTCCAACTGTGCGTGAAATACCTGCAGAACAGGGACATGTAAGTAGTTCTGTACAATTTATTTTGTAGATTAGGGTGAATTTGTGTGTGTTGTAGCAGTGTTTTGCCATTGAGAACGAGCTAGCATGCTAACGGTTAGCCCCCTAGGCCCCTCGTCTCGGCTAGTTACGTAGAAAACCCTGCTGATTTTGACCAGCTCACCTGGAGACTGAAGGCAGGACACATTCAGAAACCCGTATCTCACTCAAAACAGCATGGATGGGGTTTTTTTGTAAGTATTTATGTGTGTGGAAGCACCAGAGAGACAACAAAACACCCCAAATCCCAGAAAAGGTGATTTTTTCATAATATGGGCACTTTAAATGGACAGGTCAATCCAAAATACATCTTTATCCTCTTATCTTTAATGCTACTGAGTTGCCCAGTGTTGGAGATATCGGTAGTAGAGATGACAGACATTAGACATCTCTACGGTCGATATCTCCGACATTGGCAAAAAATCTAGATTGATAAATAGCACTACATGTAAGAGGAAAAATACGTATTTTTTTAATTGGGGGTGAAATGTCCCTTTAAGTTGTACCCTGACCAATATCAGTGTGCAGTCTTTCACAACCTCTAAGACATGTAAAGGTGTCAACAGTACGGAGAGGTGTCATGGAGAAAACTCCCCAGCAAAAAACATGCGCAATTTAATTATTTGAGCTCTTGATTTAGTCATTTGTGCTCTCAAACTAATAATTTGTGCTTTAGCATAATTTATCACCGTCATGCTATTAGTCTCGTCTTGCATGTACCCTTTACACACTCACTACAGATCACTTGGATGTAATACGGCCGATATATGTAAATTATACTGCAGGTTAAACAAAATGTTATGTTATCTTTGAGGTCCCCTTAAAAGATATTTTGCGGGATAATAGACATAAAAAATGATCATACTATTAATAAAACTGAGCTTCAGGGTTCTTCACACTTCCAGCTGAATGTGTCAGGCAAAAGGCATTTGCTGTCCCTTGGAAGACGGGAGGAGGAAACCTACATAACATGCTAGTAAATCGAATTTCTAAAGCCAGAGAACAGTCTATTAAATTGTGCATATGAATGAGTTTATCTTCATGACCTTCATCACCTGCCGTGATCTGTACAACTGCAATTGTGTCATGAATCACGCTGTGGACTTGCTAGTCTCTCTGTTGGGGCCTTGTGAGGCGTCTTACATACAGAATCTTGTCTTCCACCGTGAGACGCACAACAAGCCTCAAATTGTTGTGCCTGCCTGGTAGTCATTTTGAGTCCCAAAACCTCCTGTCGATTTGGGGCCATTTATACGCTGACATTCTGTATTAAGTTATGGTGACAGGTAAAACACCTTTGGAGCAGTCCCCTGCATATACCTAAGGGTTCAAAATGGCAGAATGCACAGTACCAAATGCAGCAGCATCAAGGAGAAAAGAAAAAAATTCAACCCCTTTTCCAAATTCACGTGATTTTTACTGTTTTTTTTAAGACCTCTAAAAGAGAAGTTACTGTAAATCTTAAGATTACCTATTTCAGGGTGTTCGAGATCATTTACAGTTCAGTTCGGATTACACAATTTCAGTCATTTTAGGACTTTATTTTTGGGACCAGAAGACACGAAGGGAAGAAAATTAACGAGATCACAGGAAGGAGAAAGGAGAGGAGACAAAAAGTGTGCCATGGAACCATGGGAATGCTGTCATGGCAACGCCATGAGGAATTCGCTCCCCTTTTTGAAAGTGGCACTCGGCGCTACTCCGAAAATAGTACGAAAGACAGACGGAGAGAAGGGGAACAAGGAGAGATGAGAGTAAGGTAAAGGGCGGAGAGGAGGAGTGGACACCCCAGTGAAAACGACAAGAAACATTAAAGTAGGTCTCCAGAGGATTTATTGTCTGTCGGACACCGACAGAGAGACACAGGAGAGTTTAGGGCTGGAAATAGCAACAGAGGATCTTTTCTAACTGTTTGGGAACTCTGAAAGTCCACTTCAGATAAAAGATTCATGACAAAATGAAATTGTTTAAGGACACTGCACAAAAAAAGTTGCGGCCGCATGAATCACCCCGTCAGAGGCTGTTAGCCGTCGGCTACTAGCGTCTTGAAAGACAAGGAAGCGGAGTTTTCTTCAAAAGGTAGCATGCATCAAGTCAGTTATGATTCTGCAGTCTCAAGAGTTTGTTGCATCTTCATCACTTCACTTACTCCTTTACACAATCTGTAAGCCACAATGGTTCAAACTGTATAATCTGCTAAGTGCTTTGGCATTGATTGGTCAGTTATAGAATGTCTTTTTTTGGGTTTCTTTTGCAAGGTAGCTGCCAGTTTCAGTTCTTTCTTAGAAGGAATAGTTTGACATTTTGGGAAATACGCTACGATCAATATCACTCTCATATCTGCTCATTCAATATGAAGCTACAGCCAGGACACGGTTAGCTTAGTTTAGCGATAACATTCCAGGAAATCACTGCTCCAGGCCATGGAGAAACGGATTAGACAAGCTAAATAAAATGTGTTAATTACTGTGCTTTAGAGGTGCTGGTAGGTGGATTTCTTTACCTTTAGTCAGGACAAGACTAGCTGGTTCACACCTGTTACCACTCTTTATGCTAAGCTGGTATGGTATCAATCTTCTCATCTAACCCCCAGCAAGAAAAATGTTTAACTATTCCTTTAAGTTTCTAAATGGCTCCGTTAGCAGAGAAAATATGTAAAAGTATCATCAAATTGGCATCAGAGGGGCTTTGCACATCACAGCAATTTAGAAGAATTCAAGTATCCTTGAGTCAACTTTCAAATATTTGAAATATTATCTTGCTTGCATTGCCCTGCCTGCATTAAATTAATCAACAGAGACCACAGCAAGTTCATCGTTACTGGAGATTAATAAACAGACAACAGCTGCACCAGAGATTCAAATTCTGTTAGGTTACGCCATGACACGACTGGGAAACCATTCAAAGCTCACCTGGTCATGGCCGTTTGTCACACTTCTCTCTCCTCTGTATCTACATTTAACACCTATTCCTCCTCTTCCAATTCCTCCATCATGTATTGATGGCTGGGGGGGTATAACACCAGTTGTAATCAGATAAGATGTTGGGCCAAACATCCCCCAGATTGAGTGTTGCAGCCATCTCCCCAGGGGGTGTGCTGATAGACTTTGTCTGTTCTTAAACTGTGCAGAAATACAGCCATTCACATTGAACTATATTTAATGAAGTGTGGGCTTATAATTAAGTAGAATCATTTCTGACTTTGCATATGCATTGCTTCACATTCAGGAGTGTGTTTGTGAGAGACAGATGGAAGAGGGAGACGGTATTGATTACTGTCCTTAACCAAACTCATCATTCCTGCAGGCCATCAGGCAATCATCAGCTAATGCTATTACTGCTCCGTCTGCTCGGCCACACAGACTTAAGTACACACAACATGCACCTCTCCTACTGTGCTACGCCGAGCAAAGTCTGCCTCAGTCTGTTCTGAGACCGGTTAGCAGACCCGCCCTCCACCATCCACCCTCTCACACTCACCCCTCCTGCTCCATAGGAGGGAGACTGTATAATCACAGCTAATTAGCCTTCTACAGTAACTAATGGTAATGACAAGCGCTGATTTTTTTAAGATGATATAATTAAATGATATGGGGGACTGCATTAGGGACCACGTTAAACTCCCTCTAATGTGACAGCTAGCTGGTGTTGTATCCTGCATAAATGAGTATGAAAGTTATCTGCATGCTGTAAGCAAGCATGCATATTTCACAGGGTCACGTGCAGCTTACAGAAGATCATTTGCACAGCACATTAGCTTTTCTGAATGGCAGTCTGTGGCAATGCTGTTAAAAGTCAACTGAATGCAAAAACTGTAAGGGTGAAAAAAAGAAGAAGATGAAACAGCCTTGTTCTAAGATTTAACCCTGCACCTGAGCTGATCCAGTGTGGGTTATTAAGGGGTTTCATAAGGCTACAAGTTTTTTCTAACCCATAGAAGAACATGCATTTGCTTACCTTGGTTAAAACCTGACTTCAGTTTAAAAATCAATGCAAGATTTCACATGACAATTCTTGCATGCTAGCTGCCTTTAAGTCCCAAACTATCTGCATGGTCCATTCTTTAAACACTGCAACTGATTCCTGTGTTTGTCTATCATTTTCTGCAAACAGCATGCTGCTTTAACTAAAGACAGCATTATTTGTAAGTACAGGAAGGCTTCCTTATGTTCAATCTCTGAGTTCTTTTGAATATGAAGATACAAAATGAGTCTGGGCTGGTACCTCTAAAGACATTATGTCTGTACCTTTTTTGTGTGTGCAAAAAATCTGTTTTATTTATTCTAATTTAATGCCTTTATTAGATAGCGTCAGTAGAAAGATGAAAGGGAAACGAGGCATGGAGACCGGGGACGTTGTGGTTCATGGCTGGCATCTTAACCCCGGAGACATGGGGGCACCAACACTAACATACATCCCGAAGTCCTGTGTAATGCTATATCATCTATACTGCTGATAGTACAATGCTGTGTAAAACATGCAGGCTAATTAGCACAAGCAGCGTAGCTCATGTGTGAATGAAGAAGTGAAGCTTATTGATACTAAGAATAACACTGGAAGGAGAACGTATAATTAAGCAGGTTATTAGGTCACTTGTGAATGTAAATGAATTAAAGGCAGCAGTAATAGAGGCTTAATGGAGGGTTGTACTGTGTGTGCTGTGACACCTACTGAAGATTGGGCTTCCATAAAAGGCTTAAAAGTAATTTTCAGCTCATCTCTGATTAGTGAAGTTTTCTTCATTTGTGCTTTTTATGACAACATACTACAGCAGTGAAATATCATGCACAGGAAATATGAGGGATTTTTTTCTGAGAAAATGAAGTGCTAAAATGGAGAAGATGAAAAATAGCATATCATGTTAAAGATACAGTTGTCTAAGGATGTATGCATAATTTGCAATAAAAAAGTAAGTCCCAAGCCTAGGCCGAGAAAATATCGATAATCCAGAATTAAAACTAGAAATGGTTACCTACTATAGAAAGAACAGTTGAGAATTGAAAAATATACTTTTACAGACAATATATTAGGTCACTAGTCCCTCAGACAAATACATTATGTATCAATAGGAGAGAATTTGCAAAATGTGTTCTTTTTCATCCTTTTAGATGTCAGTTTGCCAAACCAGAAAAAGACAACATTTTAAAAGCCACAGGCAAATATTTCAAAACGGTCTCAACTACTGTATGCATTACTGCTTTTTTGGATCAGGTGAAACACACTCTCTGGCACCCCATAGAGTTAATAACAGTTTGAAATCCATGTAATATTACAGCTCGCATTGTAAAACCAGGCCTGACTGACAGCCGGTGAGCATGCTGCTATGTAAACAGGATAGGCAGCAAAAAGAGCTAATGTTTTGTTCCGAGTCAGGATTACTCAGGTTTTGCTCTGCGGGCCCAGGAGGCACTTTGCATGGTCATACGCCAAATGTCAGCTAACAAAAGGCATCAGCAAGTGAAGAACGGAACAAAGCTGCCTTGTTTTGTTTGAGGTCAGAAAACTGTTTTTTGTTTGATGTTGCTCAAACCGGATGGATCAGTACAATTTAAACTGCTACGATTTCAGTTACAGCTTCATGTTCACACAACCCCCATCCCCCTCCCCCCACCCCTCCACAACCCCCCTTCTCCTCCTCTTAAAACCTCCATCCTAGACTCTCCATCTCCCTCATGCCTCCCGCCCTACTCCAGCTTCTCTCTCTTTGATGTCTGTATTTGTTGATGCTCTTGGGTGAGGAGCACATGTACAAAATGATCACAATTACGATGGCACTTCCCCCCTTTTGCACTAATCCTCCCTAAAAACAAATTATGCAAAACGGAGCGAGAGAGGAGACGAGAGATTTTGCCTTTGCCTCCTCTCTCTCTCTTTTTAAGTTTATTTTGGAAGCAGCAGCGAGCTCTGTGGAAGGGATCTTTCACTTCATTGTCTCCCTGTGTGTGTGTGTGTGTGTGTGTGTCTACAGTACCTCTTAATTGAGGGGGAATGCAGATGACGTGTTATGAAACAGCCACTTTAATGAATGGTGAAAAAAAACATGCGAGACAAAAGAGCCAAAGGCGCACACACACACACACACACACACACACACACACACACACACACACACACACACACACACACACACACACACACACACACACACACACACACACACACACACACACACACACGCAGTAACCATCCTGACAGTCAAATGGTATTTGCAATTCAGTGTGTGTGTGTGTGTGTGGTATTAGTAGTGGTTTGATTTTATCTACTTGGGGTTATCACAAATATAGTTCCAGGCAAATAAATAAAAAAGGATTATAAATGTTTTTCTAGTATTCAGCTCAGGCCTCAATACACAATGTAAATGAAAAAGTCTGAGTGATATTAACACATGGTGTGGACAGTCAGTCAATGTCACCCAGCTGTTATGATAGTGGTGAGGATCTGTTATTACCGAGGGGTGTCAGCTCATCAGACCTGGATTTAAGCCTACCTCACCCTGCTTTAAAACTGCATCCCTTTTCCTTGTTTCCTTGTTGCTTTAGTTATGTAGGAACAATGTGGCATGCAGGGACCCTTTTCAAAACTCTCCTTGATGAATGTCCTATACTTCAGAATCTGACACTACTTAAAAAGGTACACTGTGTAGGAATTTCTCAAATGCGTGTTGCAACTACGGTAGCTGTTATGTGTCACGTTGCCTTTTTAATTCACTTTTTCGCTTTTTTTTGGCGACGAGGATTCCTTCTCCTGTGGCTCGGCATAAGTATGATCCTCCATTATGAACTAAAGTGCAGTGCAGGCTTTCAAATTTGCCGGGGCAGTGACAAGCGCCTCTCACTGATCTCCTTCTCCGTTTCAGCTGGTTTCAGTCACGTGACGCTGGCTCTGAACGAAAACGCGTTGTGGATTAGCTAGACAGGTAGGCTAGTGCTTTATGTTCCTCTCAGCAATTCTAGTTTTTCAAATGGCGGAACGACATGGAAGCCTCCTTGGACTTGCCCGTCCAATGTAAATACAGATAAGAAATTCTTCGCTTAGGAGGATAAGTCAGATAATTGGCAGAGGTAATTTTACACCAATGACGACATATTTATGAATGAAGACATTGATTTGAGCTAATAAAATACTTAAAACACTACACAGTGTACCTTTAAGAAGCTAAGTCTGAAAGTTGATTTTCATAGTATATTGTTAAAAATTAAAAGCAATGGTTGACGGTAGGTTGGAAACCAATCTAAAAATATATGATATTTCTTTATATTTTTTCAGTTCAGATGTTACCATCAGTTGCTTTTGTGTGTTAGTCTAAAGGGCTTACATGCAAAAACATTTCCTTCAAAAAGCAGCTATAAGTTTTATTTTAAGACATTAAACAGGGCAAACCTAAAGATATTGAATATTTGCACCACATATCTATTCCCCTCTGTTTGTTCTCTGCTAATGTGGTTGGTAAACAGGTCAGCCACAGAATGAATGTAATGTTTCTGGACTGCATTCAGCCCTTCACTGTGTATGTGTGTGTTGTGAGAATTCCCCTCATGCCCCTCTGCGACCCCGTCTCTCACAATTAAATGTGTCGACCTCAGCACGATTGCAACAAGTCATCCGGCAGAGAGAGAGAGAGAGAGAGAGAGAGAGAGAGAGAGAGAGAGAGAGAGAGAGAGAGAGAGAGAGAGAGACACACACACACACACACAGGACAGTAGGGCCTGTGCACTGGGATGAAGGCAGGGAGAGACAGGTCACATTACTGTTGTGATGTGTCTTAGTGTCCCAGTTTCCCTGCTCCCAGTTTAAACTGGGAATTGGACAGATACTGACACAGAAACCAGTAATATTTAAAGAGTATAGGGCTGGCTTGTTGGCTGGTAAAGACCCCATAATTAATAACCTTCATTTTGGATACAATCCACCCATTTGTTTAACAAATGTAATTTTTAGCTAATGAAAGAGCACCTTGAAAAAGATTAGGATTTTGCAGTAAGGTAGGACTGCTTGTTTCCCCATTAGGTCTGCCAACGTGACACTAGTTTCCCCATTACTCAGTTCTTTGTGACAAGGCTCAAAAACAAACTACAACTTGTATTTCCTCCTTAAAATGTGTGCGACAACTTAATTTAAATCTACAATTAGACCTGTATTTAAAAATACACCAGTCTTCATCAAAGATCACTGCTACAACAAAAGAGACCGTCCTACCCGGGATAACAGAAACCACACAGATTTGCTCTTTTGTTCAAATGAAACCCTGCTGCAGAGTAGGCACACTCTCTTTGCTCACAGGAAGTGAGGAATTGAAACTTGAGCGAAATCCAAGCTGTCTGCTGAGCAGCAGTGAGAGGGGCTCTGTCAAGAGGAAGCTGCACTCGCCAGCGTCAAGTCAAGCAGCATCTTTTCTTTGACCACGGGCCCACATCGTTCAAACTCGACATTTCAGTTTGTAGCGCAGGCTTTTCTGTCATAAATTCCTAGTGACGAGTAAACTGACTTCGGTGAGTAAAACTGGCGGAGTGCTCCCTTAATTTGCATTTGCGGTGGGTTCTGCTTCCCTCCAGAGCACAAAGACCCAACTATGGTCTTTTAATATAAAAAATAAAAACTTAGATAATCATCATACATATACATACTTACGTACTGACTGGCTACAAGACAATCTTTAAACCAAAAGACTTAAAAGTTCAGGTGTTTAAAGCGTAACTCTCGCCAAAATGCAACCTAGGGTCTTTTTGTGAATGTACCCGAGTCAAACAGTTAGTTTAAAAGCATATTTAGGACGGAAGCACCACTTTTAAGATTTACCGTATTCTCGTTTTTCGGTCCAATGGCCTTTTGAATGGGAGTGCTAGGGGCACCTTTATGCTAGCCTCAAAATAGCTATTTTTAAAACACTAAGAAGGCTCGACACAACATGAAACTGTTCGAAGTATCACCATGGGCTCTACACATGAACTCCAGCATTGACAACATTGTTTGTGTACCCAGAGTTTACTAAAAAGAAAGGTTTTGAACAACTCACCGTAGCTCTTGTTGTTTCCGGCCGCAGCCATTTTATCAGTCAAAAACAATCGATTTCCGAATGCAACATAACAGGGAGGAGAGTAAAGATGGAAAGCTCCTAAAGCTTAGTTCCATATAAATGCACGGATTATTTCTTGTTTTGTCGTTATTGAAAAACAATATTGACCTCGTAGTTGAAAAATGAGCCTCATATGGAGTCCGTTCATTCACGTATTGACTCGTTTTGACTGCCGAGGTGGTAGCGGCCGGAAACAAGGCCTACGGTGAATTGTTCAAAACCTTTTTCAGTAAACTCTGGGTACACAAACAATGTTGTCAATGCTTTCATTAAGGTGTAGAGCCCCTGGTGATACTGCCCCTAGCACTCCCATTCAAAAGGCCATTTGACTGAAAAACGAAAATACGGTAAATCTTAAAAGTGGCAATTCCGTCCTAAATAGGCTTTTAAACAAAAGTTTGACTCGGGTACATTCACAAAAAGACCCTAGGTTGCATTTTGGCGAGAGTTACACTTTAAGGATCTAAAAGCAGGTTTAAGGTTAAAGCTCTCACATCTGTAAGCATCCACTCTACTGAAGTGCTGCTGAGCAAGGCACTAAACTCTAAAGACTAGCCCTTACCTATGACCTCCCTCAGGAAAGAGAGAATACACTTTAATCACAGGGATCAATAAAAGGTATCATGTTGAAGATGTGGTCATACCAGCTTCCACTTACATTTCCCTCATTTTAATGACCAGTTTACACTGCATACACACTTAATTACCCGCTCGCTCTGAGGCCTGTGGCCGGAGATTGAAGCTTGGGGTCAACGCTGGATCGATAGCTTCTTCAGGAAAAAACAAAACAAACACCAGCAACACCTGCATGTGAACACCCAAACACCACACCTTGTAACCATCGTTAAGCCGAAGCAGCCTCTGCCCGGCAAGGAATGAGCCTGGAAATCGCTGAGTAAGGCAGACTTCCTCGGGTGGGTCGTGGGTTGAAATAACAGATCAAGACATGAATATTGAGAGAAAAAATTTGGTGTGTTCGTTGTTTGTTTTTTTAAATAATTCTCACACAGCAGCATTAAAGAATTCTTTTTGGCTTAGAGACGTACACAAAGCAGGCGGACACAAAAGGAAAACACACAGCAGCAGCACATTGAGGTACACAGCGAGCTGATCAGTGTCATTGTACAATGTAACACCCACACCGATGCGTCGTCAATAGACTGGCCTTGCTTGCACTTTGCATCATCCCGTTGAAAATAAAACAAAAGCCGACACAGTTACAGCAGCGAGGTCAGACGAGCAAGTGGAAGAACGATGATATACAATTCTGGGGGAAAGGCAGCTGGTAATTTTCCCGGCAGCAAGAGGCAAAGTGCTTTAGAAAATATACGTTTCCTGACAGCAATCATGCTGAATAGTTTCCCCTTCCTGTCTGTACCTGAAGAGTTGTGATGCAGAACTAACATTATGATAAATGGACTTGGGCAGCGCTGCCAGCAGCAGATAAAATGTAAGAAATAGAAATCGTGATAGAGTTCATGCACTTGGTGCATCAAGAAAATCACATAAAATTGTCTTAAAACTTGGTCGTATGTTTAACATCTATGACATGCAATTCAACTGCTGCTATGAAATTTCTTCTCATGTTCCTGGGCTACTATTACCTGTGTAATGCTTCCTCTTGCATCACTGTATTAACAATGATTTCTGGAAATACTATAACCTAGTCTAAATCTCTTCTGCTATTGCAATACTGCAGCAATGTTGCCATCAGTGGCTTTGGTTTGCATGTTTTATCAGGCATATTTTTTCAGCCTTTAACTTTTCTGTGGATTGACAATGAAAATGTACGAATATCCCAATTTTGTTTTTTCATGTCTGTGACATGTTGCTTACACGGAATTAGAACTAAAACGATAAGTTGATTATAGGGTTGGGCGATTGGACGAATGTATCGACGAATGAACCGTTAAACACTTATATTGTACATAATTGTTTAGGTTATCGTAGGGCTGGGAAATAAAACAATCTCGAAACAGGGTCAAGATAAAATTCAGGTCGACAACGATGAAAGGCTTTGGACATATTTACCCAGTAACACAACTGCCAGGGTCGGCCTTTTCGGCTTGGCGGACACGCCCACTTCTTATTGTGAGCGTTTGTCGGTTGCCGGTATTGTGTGTTCCCCTGTCGAATAGTGTTTTTCTTAATATGTTAATAAACTATATTCTAAAGTGTAATTAAACCTAGGTTTTTTCTAAAAATGTTTCAATATCGATCGAATGGGAAGATGTATCGTGATAAAACCTTTTGCTATGTCGGCCAGCCCTAGGTTATTGTATCTTTTACATTTATTGTTTATTTCCTTTTAATAGGTTTATGTATGCACCAACTACCAAGAAAAAATCCTTGTGTTACTTACTTGGTAGTCTCGCTTTGCCAGACCTTCCTCCACAGCGCTGCGGAGGAGGGTCTGGTTAGTCCACACAACATTTCGGGATGGGAGAAAAACGTGTTCTGGTTTATTGGCATTTCTTTAAACCAATCACAATCATCTTGGGCGGTGCTAAGCACCGGGAAAAGCTGCAGTGTCTCTGTAAAATAGCCTTGGGAAGGAACTTATTTGGGTGGAACGTGTACGTTCAAAAGTTGTTTTAATCATGGAACAGAAAACTCAGGCTGGACAGATAGCTGTCTGGATTTACCCTGCAGAGATCTGAGGAGCAGTTAACCATAGTCCTCATATATCCACCGGAGTTTAAAATGGCAACACAAAGGAAGCCCAAGGCAACAGATATCCGGCCTAAATGAGTGAAATCTGGCAGAATTTCTATCGGCAACAGAGCAATCCTGGAAGTGGAACGTCGAGGATATAGACTTGGCAATAAATCCTATTCTGATTGGGTTTTTCTGGCTGATTCTTGTCATTTTATTTTGCTAATTTAATGGTCTGTCTCTGAAGAACGAGTGAGAGCCGCACACACCAGCGTGGAAACATAGGCGGTTGTTGGGCTGACTGTGACCGGTTGGAAAATATGAACATATTGCTCAACTAGTAATCAATTAGTTGATTAATCAAATTAAAATATTTGGCATCTGTTTGCTAATCGATGCAGTCGTTCGTTTCAGTAATGTTTCAAGCAAAAAAAAAAAAAAAAAAACATTGCTGGTCCCAGCTTCTCTGTGTCTTTCTGTGTCAGCGTCTTCTGAATAATTTCGTGGTTTTGACTGTTATACAAAACAAGACATCGGATTATGTCACTTTCAAAAAAGTTACGCAATTTTCTGATATTTTATAGACAAAACAATTGCTCGAGGAAAGCATTGGCGGATGAATTGATAATGAAAATAATCGTAAGCTGCAGCCCTACATGGACTATAGAGAATCCTGGCTATTTACGTACCTGTATACATCATCATAATATTATCAAAGCTTCTAAGAAAGTGGCAATATAATTAATCTACCACATTATCAGTGTTTGATTTATTCTTTCATTTCAACATATGGATCATTAAATTGTTTATATACCTGGAGAAGGTGTACATGCCCCAGTATGGTAGCATATTTACATTGTTAAAGTCACTATGTGTATTTTGTATCATAGTTTAAGTTATTTTGATGGCCCAACTTTTAGTTTGTAGAAAAATATAATAAAGGTTATGAAAATTGGTGAAGCCTGTGTGTTCTTTTTAGCTCACTCACCACAGTAGAGTAGGAGATTTTCAAATTCTATACTTAGTGGCTTTCACTGAAACCATTATTCCTTAAGTATACCATCTTTCAATGGGAACAGAATGAAATACACTGTGTGGCAGACTCATGACAGACAGATCCTATTCAATGTGTCAGATGGTTATTCAAACTATGAATAGCCTCGGAGTGGCTCTCTAAGTGGCCACATAACTCAGTCTGAGTGCACCCTGAAGAGGCCGCTGTGTATCTTCAGAGTTTATTCAAACCATTAGCCACAACGAGACGCATTGAACATGTGTCAGACGGAAAATCCAAAAGGAAGGCAGAGATCTGTTTGAATAATAAAAACCAAATCCCATTTCCTTTCACCTGGAACCGTTTAAAAAAAAATCTACCAGATCTGGTTCAAAGAGGAGGCCAAGGAACAGACTGGAGGCACAGTGTAACAGAACAAGGTCCTCGGGGAGGAGGAATAGAAATGCATCTGGAAAATGTATAAGCATAATGTGCCTTCTACGCAGCAGCAGAGAACGGATGATTCCTGAAATACAGATTACTGTGAAAACGCACCGCTTACCTCTGGAATCCTAATCATCCTCAGTGCTGCAGCAGAGAAACTGCTCCGATTAAACCAGCAGCTTTAAATCTCTTGCAAAGACTCGGCAAAGTGCTGGCAGCCAAAAACATACAGAGCATTTGGAGATGGAAGGTTGTTTTCAGGTTGGCAGACATCCATTTTTCAAATTATGCACTGTGGAAATGTTATGCATATACTCCTTAAGTGAAGCAGAAAATCACCAAAGTTACCCTGATACCTTCACTTTCAGTTGACATTCAAAATAATTTTGGTTCACACCAGAGCTTCAAAACAAGTCTTGCATCAGAAAGAGTCACAAAAAGAAAAGAAAAAAGGAGATGATGCAAAAAGAGAAAGACCAAAGTGATCCGGCTTGTTTGAAATTCTAAAATAAAAAAGGATACATACAGAGTGTTCGCCTCACTGTATTGGATTTGACTGGCAAGACTCTTCCAACTGTTTTAGTTAGTTAGTCATTTACTAAGCCCGACAGAGAACACTGCAGATACAGATCCTACTAACAAAATATAAGAAATTAAAATATCCAGCATTATATTAGAGTTGAAAATCTCTACCTTGAAGTAGCCTACATTACAACAACTGTTACAACCCTCTTCTACAGTGACTTCCATGTCAAATGTTTCCCTCACTGGCCTTGCAAGCAGATCATTGGTTTGAAAGCTAAAAGAAAAACAGGGTGCAACAGGGTGATCAGAGGCCAAGATCAACAACAGAGTAGGAATAACAAGAGCTGGGAAGGACTCAATGTCTTGCTCAAGGGCATTTCTGCAAAGCAGCTACTTGCCATAAACAGGGGTTTGAACACCCTGCTGAATGACTTTTTACACTAACTTGCAATGCAAGTATTTATGTATATCTTTATTATGTATATCTGTATTTATATTTTTCCTTTCCGAGTACTTACTTTTTCAATATTATTTATATTATGGTCACACTGCAATATCATTTATATTATGGTTAATACTTTTTGCTATGTTATTTAATTTACTTTTGCTATGTTATTTTATTACATATTAGTCAATATAATTTCACGTCAATTACTTACGTTACAATATTTTTCGTACTATGGCCACCTCACTTTACTTTACAATACTTTTTATATAATGTCACTTTACATTAATTCAGTACTTTTTGCACATTGTCTGGTGTTTGCCTGTTGTTTGTTTGTTTGGTTGGTTGTTGGTTTGTTTTTATTGTGGAAAAACTAAAGTATTATCTAATCTAATCTATCAAATAATGACGCTCTATTTAAACCTTATAGCTGTCTAATGTGCCACAATATATATGGAAAACAAATATGGAAATATTTAAACAGTTCTGAAAACAGTTTATCTGGAATCAGAGATTTTTTAGTAAATTTAGCAGCACTGGACAACAACATACATGGTGTTAACTTTCATTTAGGAAAATTCAAATTTAAAAAGAAAAAAAAGAAATTGCAAGGATATAAAAACTGTACTGCATTGTACGGTAATGGATTGCAAAGGAACTGCAATAAAAGTATTTAAAAAAATAAATATTATTTACTATTTATTATTACTTATTGCCCTACTGTACATCTCAAACCTCACTCTGTCAATGGTTTAGATCAGTGCAGGGAGGGCCATAAATATGAAACATGACAGAGTAGGACTTCTCCATCCTGCTTTGACTACTGAATTTGAGCTGAACCCAGCAATCATAATTGGTCAATCTGCTGATAATTTTGGGGTAATCAGTGAATGGTTTGGTCTATCCCATGGTACCAGGCAACATCTTGAAATTGCTTATTTTGTCAGATCAGTGGTCTAAACCCCAAATATATTTAAGTTACATAACTATTAAACAGAGAAAAAGGAACAGATGCTCAGATTTGAAAAAAAAAAATGAAAATAGGCATTTTTGCTTGATAAATGGCTTAAACAATAATATTAAGTATCAAAATCAACTAATAGAGTCGGAATGATCAAATCTGACCATTTTTTTTCTGACAAAACAGCTCTGCAGCCTGTAACCATGATGATTGCTACTTTGCTAACACACATATCTGAATCAAATAAAAGGATTGCTTGCAATAGAGCATTACCTCTCTGGTAAGTGCTTGATTTCTCACAGTTTTCCCCCTATATTTTAAGTGTCTGTACCATTGTCATGCGCACCTTTTTCCTGTAAAACAACGTGCAGGTATTAATCTGCACACATCCTACGGTTGTGGGTGGCTGAGGTTACCTAGATTCAGATTTAAGCAGGCCTTTTACAAGCTGAGGACAGGGAATCAACTAGCAGAGGTAAGCAACAGGAGCAACATGAAGAGCAGTAAAATAAGCTACTATGGAGATAGGCAGTACACACATTCAGAGGTCCTACTTTTCCATACCCATGATCAAAAATAATACATGTATTTCAGAATAGATTTGAATATATGTCGTTCATTTTAATACATTCTTAATGGCCAAAAATAAAGATACCTATAGGGATATTTTCTAACATAGAATAGGGTACAGTTACAGGTGTTCATTCTGTAGTTAATATATCTCTACACTAAATCCCATGTGAAAAGCAGGCTTATTTTATCAGTAGACAGACAGACAGACAGACAGACAGACAGACAGTTATGGCACAGACTAATCCTCTACACACCTCCCGTATAAGCTCCACTGCTCTTTCTAGTCGACATCCAGCCACAAGCTTGTTCCCTGCCAAATCCTATGACACATTAAACCAACTGGTGACATTTTGTTACAGGCGGCCCGGAGACACACCTGACCAGTGCGTTGGAAACGTCGGCCGTAGGATAAATGGATGGAAATGGAGTGAAAATGGGAGGAACATTCGGCTTTAGCCTGCAGAAAAATGGGCGCTAATTAGTAAGCATGCAGCTCAACCCACCGCCTCTCTACAAATGTGGGTGAATTGTGTTTTCTGCGTGTGTACGCGATGCAATAACAATAACAAACGCGCCCTCCTTCTACTCCCCGTACGTGCTCCCATGTGTCCACACCATTGCTGTCAAATGCAAAGCCGATTTAAAATTCAAATAGATTTACCTGGCTGCGGTCTCTCTCACCTTCTTCTTCTCTCGCTTATTTAACGCTCTGCTTTTCTCCGGCTCTGCATTTCATTTCAGAACGCCCATGTTCGCAGCTCGACGGATGGAAGGATGGAGAGAGGTGGAGGAGGAGGAGGAGGAAGAGGAAGAAGAGGAGCGGAAGCCTTTGAAGTGAAGAAATCTGGGTCCTGCTCGCGACCCAGCTGCGTGGACTGGATTTATGTCGTTTCCAAGGCAGCGTCCGTCGACCTGACGAGCGTCAAGCTGCAGCCTAGTGTGAAGAAAGACCACGTCCTGTTGAAATTTCAAAATAAAAGTCTCAATTAAAGTTAGCAAAGAAGGGACAAAACAAAATAGACCTAAACAAGATGTTTTCAAGTGGTTTTCACATTCAATTCTGTTTTTTTCTTCTTCTATCGGTTCTATTGTTTTCATCCAGATCTATAAATTACCTTAAAAAAGCCTATTAAACAGCTGCAAATTATCTTCAGCTACATATATTACATATTTTGCATGTTGATCTGTGTTGTCTATGTCAAATGAACACATACCATAACTATCATTTTATATAAATAAATGAAATATACCATATAAATATTAGTAGTAATATAATTATCTCTTCTCCACCATGGCCATCTCTCACTCATTAACTTTTTACCACATTTTGTGCACTAAAAAATAACAGGGAAAAGCGTTTGATTTGCAAGTGGCAAATGTCCCTTCTATGCCGTACATTGGCCTATATGTACTAGGAGACTATGACAAGAATAACTTGAGAGAGGCTCTTAACACATACCAACTTCACAAAGAACTGAGTTTTACAAAAGTATAGTGGCTTAAGGTCACAAGTTGTTTTTTTACCATATACCTTACATTTTAATTGACTTAAATTCTCACCTTTTGCTTGTAAATTTCTTGTTGCAATATTGTGGGTGGAGTGAGGGTAAACAGATTTGTTTGCAACGTTACTAGCTAGACCACCAACAGCGCTACCGCTACACATAATGATTACTGCAATGAATCATCTCTCCAAATATCACATTACAGTCATAGCAATACTTAAAGCACAAGTGTACAGTACTGCAATACAGTGACTTTGTGTTAAACGTTAAATGCCTTAACTGCCGGTATTTGTAGTTAGTGATACCTCACGCTAGCTTGACGCAGCTCAAACGAACCAAAGAGATGCAGCATATCGGTGTAACGGCGCATGCGTATCCGAAGCATTGCGACTGCAGCCGGTGATAGCCGAGGCCACCACCCACTCCTTCGAGCATCATGGATGAACGGGCAGAGAGGGAGCGCCTCGCTGAGGAGAGACAGAGCCGCTGCGGGCCTGTGGGGATATGCCTTTTACATGGAAACACGTGTGGATTAGAGGCTCATTTCGCTTTAATTAAGAAATACAGCGAAAAAATAATCACCAGAACATTTTTTTCCCCAGATAAACAAGCTAATTTCACTGGCGTCCTTCCACCTATATAATTATAGACATAGATACCAGAATAAAACGTACATTTCCTCTAATGTAAAGGGTATATTCTTGAAAACATTTCATTTCAATAGTATGGGATTTTAATTTGTACACATATAGGCCTAAAATATTCTAATATGTGTATTAATGTAATGGAAATCTATTTAAAAAAAATAAAGAATGTTAAAGAAATGTCATACAGTAGCCTAGCCTATATAAACATTTCAGATAAAAAGAACATTGCACTTGAAAAGACATATTACAGAACAAAGTCTAGTCTGTGGTTTACAGTAAACACAGCAGTTGTTGACTTGGATCTAGGCCCATCTTTCACAACTATTTACCCAACACTAACCTGGTAGCTAACCCTAATACCAACAACTTGTAGAACTATTAACATATCGGGAAAAACTATAACTGCACAGTTTTTTAATAAGACCATTGTACAGTACAGTTATGTGCGGACACCATAGGTCACCTCACAAAGTCCTGTTATATCCCAGCTCCACCGCTTGGCGGCGCTGTTGCTTTGTGTGTAATAAAGGAATCTCCTGCAGGTTGCTTGCTCCTCTGTCGCTGTCCATGGTGCTGATTTAAGATGATGCTGCAAACAAACGCTTGGGAAGAAACACCCTGATTTTAAAATCTAAGCTTGCAAAGAAAGCCTAAAATAACAGACACAGTACAGCAAGAAGCTGTCACATTGTGCCTCCTCTGATGCTTTGTAGTCGTTTAAAGTTGATTGTGACTGTATATTTTGGCCTTTGGCATACTGTGGTGCCACCTTGTGGATCTATGTGGTAATCACACCTGGTTGTTGATCAGCTGTGTGAGGCTGCACGTCACAGGATCTCTGCTTTTTAAAGGCCCAGTAAGTCATTTATTACCTTTATCGACCTCAACCTGCAGCCCATTAGAACACCAATTAACCCTTGTGTTGTCCTCCGTCTGTTTTGCCACTTTATAAAGTAGTAAGTAATGATCTCCTGATTGTGTTCTTGATCTTGTTAGCTAACTTCATTCCAACTTATTAACTCTAGTTTTACACTTCTTTTTGGAATTCATGGTCAATAATTCTCATTTATATGAAATTATACCTAATTCCTGAGTTTAAAAAAAGGAGAAAATATGAATTATTTTGACTAATAGTTAAGATCAAAGGATGTTGAGTGGATCACAGACTGGTATATGTTGCATGTTTAGTCAGGATACTGTTTTAAAAACCATTTCAATTTTTTTTCCAAATGCTATAAATTTGAATAAACCCAAAATAAATAAAAGTAGAGATTTGATCCTTCACTTACTTGCAAAGAGCGTTGTATGGAACCATCCATGTTATTTTTGGGAAGATTTGGTTAAAAGAAAACCAAATTTCTGATACAAATACTTTGAAAACGGGTCAAATTTGACCCGAGGAAAATAGGAGGGTTAAACAAAAAAGCTGTGGCACAGTTAACTGGGGCCTGTTGATGGATGAAGTCAAGACTTCACTACACAGTAGAAGTGCAAGCATGGCTTCGAATCACAGCAGAGATCTAGCAGAAACGTCAGCGGAAGAGGTATCACTCTATGTCATGACACAAAAATCTAACAGTAGTACATTTGATAATTACAGTACTTTTTGGGCTCGAAGGCCTTCTGATCTTGCTTACAGTACCATCAGTCATTGTTGAATAGTGTGAAATGCATGTGGGGTTAAAGTCTCTTTAAAAGCATCAACTGAAGTGTAATTTGTAAGAAGTCTAAGCACCTGCTGAAATAAGCATGGTCATTTGCAATCCTGCATAGACCTTTTTTATGGTCATTTTGTGTAATTAAACTCTTCCTGCATCACACCGAGCGGCTCATTAAAAAAAAAAAAAAAAAAAATACTTCACATTGCCAATGTGGGTAAGGTACTCATATCATGAGGGTTTCCTGCATGGCTCAATGGACAGATCATGGCACTGAAACACAGTCAAGGCTAAGGGTTTAATAAGCTCCAGGTTCAGCTCTTTTCGTGGCACTGTGCAGCACTTTGGATAAAAGCTCCCACTGATTGGCAGAATAAAAGAACATAATAGTGGAGTGGACTGGGTAGCCAGCACAGGGAGCTGGGGCCTTTACTGTTATGATTCAATTCCCCAAATTTCACAGCTAGGTGTGTAGCTGTTAACCATTTGAGGGGAGGAATGCTAATATGCAAATAAGACAATTGTCCACACATTAGAATAATATTTTAATAAATAAATAGCAGCATCACACAGAAGAAAAATATACAGTGTGGTGATGGCATAATCATTGTATAAACTCAATATGTATCATAGACAAACATTCACAATTAAAATTATATAAAAAATAAAAATAAAAAAACAGCCACTGCATAACAGAATGAGGTTCAACACATAAAAAGATAGCTAACCCATGAGCGCCGGATCACACAAGAGCGAGACAAACCAGACAACTGGTCTGTGTCAATGCAAACGACACCCCAGGGTTCAAGAGTCAATGTTTAATGCAGGGGAGGTGCATTGGACAAGTTGTGTTTGCCAAACTCTTGAACAACCTGCAGCTCTGGCTATACTGCGAGTCGTTTAGTGACAGAAGTTTTAGAAGATAGGTGAGACAGCTGCAGGGTTGAAAGGCAGTTTGGACAATAGTGTCTTAAGGTCCCCTCAGTTGGTATCAAAAATGTTGCTTGCCGTGCCTTATGAAAGTCAGCATGTTGAGGTTTTTTTACATTAAGATTTGAAGACTTTAAAATCTTGTGAGTTTAAACTTACTGCTATGTCTGTTATCAATTTAACTACCTTTCCCACTGACAGAAAGGTAACAATTATTTAAAGTAATGGTTTGGAATTTTGGGATTATTCACTTTCTCGCTGAGAGTTAGATGAGAAGATCGACACCACTTTCATGTCTGTCTAAAATTTCCCTTGGGATGAATAACGTATCTATCTATCTATCTATCTATCTCTATCTAAATATAAATGTAAATATGAGCAGATGGTTAGTTTAGCTTAGCATAAAAAACAGTGAAGGGGGGGAATCATTAAGCCTGGCTCTGTCCAAACGAAAAAATAAAGTGGGCCTACCAGCACCTCCAAAGCTCACTAACTAACATGTTATATCTCATTTTATTCGTACAAAAACCAAAGTGTAAAAGTGACAAGTTGTGCTTTTATGGAGGGTTATATGGTAGAAATCACTGCTCCCGGCCAAGAAATAGTTCCAGCACAAAACTCCCCATAAAACCACAACTTGTCACTCATTAGTTAGTTTAACTTTGGACAGAGCCAGGCTAGCTTCTTTCCCTGCTTCCAGTGTTTATGCTAAGCTAGGCTAACCGTCTCCTGGCTCCAGCTTCACATTAAACAACCCCTTTCTGAATTTTCAATAGTGTGCTGAAAAATGACTGGGTGGATTTTTCCTTCAAGCTTGTACATATGCTCTGATTGTTTGAGCATGAAACATCTCACTCATAGAGTCAGACCATTTTCAAATTCACTGTATAATATTCTGAAGCAGTTCTTGCTGGAGCTGCTACCCCCGCGACCCGTTACCGGATAAGCGGAAGAAGATGGATGGATGGAGTTCTTGCTCGAACCGGTGCTGCCTGGAAACAAGAAAATAGTCCTGGAAAGGGAAAAAGCCCAAAATCAGCCCTCCTCAAATCTATAAATATGAAACTTTGTCACTAAACGGCTCCAACTATTTCTATACACACCAGACCTGGATCAAATTATTAGTTGAAACCCCTCCAGATACTTTCTCTGAGTGATTGCTTTCATCCGTCTGGACCACGAGCCGGACAGGATTGGCATCTACAGGGACAACACAATTCAATCAATTGTGCCAGACACGAGTAATAAAAACACAGAAAAGTTACTGAATCAATCTCAGATAGCAATTTGAGCCAGGCCTGGTACACACACAGGTACACGGGAAACGTACAGTTATTACATTGCGACATACTGAGTTGGCTGGCCTGACTGTAGCTCTTTGCTTGCTCACACCTGGATGGATCAAACACAACCCATCCAACTTAGGTCAGAGAGTCCTCTCTTCTCCATTCTTTCTCAGTTTTTATCTTGTTTATGTTTGTATTGTTGATATTTTGCAGTTTGATTAAGATGAAACACCTGCAGGATTTGCAAGCTATTTGCAATGTGCATTTTGTTGATTGCTCTTTCTTTGTTCTTTCTTTCCTTTCTGTGCCGTTCCTTTTCGAGTATTAAAGGACAATTCCAGCGCAAAATGAACCTAGGGGTTAATAACACATGGGTACCGAGTTGACCATTCTCTGGGATATGTTTTCATGCTAATCGAATGTGACCAGTTTTAGCGCAAACCGCTAATTAGCTTGTAACGCTAGTAGTCAGGGCACTGTTAAAGTAAAAAGAAATCGCTATTTTCTACCACTAACAAGGCTAAAAATAGCACCACACTTCCACGGTAGCATAATGAGGGGCCCTACATGTAAACCGAAGCATTGAGAACTTTGTAAGTGTACAGACAGTTTATTAAAAGGTAGTTTATAAAGACTGTACCGTTCGCGTATACAGGAAGGCACCATCTTGGGAAAACAGTCACGACCAGTCGAACTACGAACACTGTGCAACCAGTAACCAGTAACATCAGCTCAAGCAGGGCGTTGGTTCGGCTGGTCATGACTGTTTTCCCAAGATGGCGCCTGCCTGTATACGCGAACGGTAATGTTCCCCTAACTCCTAGGTTCATTTTGTGCCGGAATTGTCCTTTAAAGAGAGAACAAAATAAAGACTGAGTGAGGCAGAGAGGACCTTTTGAACATCACTTCAAAGATGCACGATATTTGTAGGCCAAACATTGGTTACCGGCTTGCCAACGTTAGCTCATTTAGACCTCTCCTTGTGGAAAGAAAAGTGGTGCGAATGACCACTACGTAAGTCTGTAGCATACAAATAGTGGATGAATTATACAGAGATGCACAGAATTAGAATGAAGTGACTCCCATTACTTATGTTTCATTCTAATTGCATGCAGAGGTGGCTGCTGACCTCAGGCTCTGGTTTGGATTGGTCCAGTGCATGCTTTGACCTTTGCTCTTTGACCTTAAAGGGGGGGATTATGGGTAAAAAACCTTGGGTACCTTTGTAATTTTAACTGTTCTATGGCTGTAGGGAGTATTACCAAAATGAATTATTGATCACTGGGGAAAGTGACATCTACTTTGATAAGATAAAAGCTGGAAGGAAAACTTAGTAATGTGTGTCAATCAGTATTTTTTGCATTTAAAGGGGTATCCCAGCCATTTAGTATTGCACTTCCATAAAGTTAAGAGAATTAAAAGAGACAAATTAAACAAAGATTGGTCAAAATCGAAGCAGCTAAGACTGAGATATCTTGACTTTTAGTCTCAATCTCCAAAAACACAACAATTCCCAAAATGCAACTCAATAGCATCTTTCATTGGATCCCCTAATTGCCCACATCTTCCACATCCTCCAGTTTTAAAGACTTTCTGTTAAAATATTTTAGTCTCAAGCGCCAGCCTGAAATACCGAGGTCACTAAGACATCATCAGGGTTATTTTTTTTTACAAACTTTAGACGTTAGACAAGTAAAATGAACTTGACGTGTAATACTGTTGGAGGGCCCCTTTAAGTGATCGCTTAAAACGTTACTTTTCTCACTGCATTTCCTTTACAACACAAACCATTTAGCTCTATTGAACTAAACCTACAAAGCCAATCTATATGCATATGAGTTTCAGGTTATATCTCCTATATTTTCTCTTGTTGCTAAGAAATCTAAATTTGCCACCTTTAAAATTCACACAATATTGAATTCTTTTTTTTTAAGGCAGTACATTGTAGATATTTCAGTTAATGGAGATGCAGTGTGGAGGGAATCCCGGCGCTTGTCAGATGTCGATAAAATATTTAGGGAGGGAGGGAGGGCGAGAAAATCAGCGTGACAGAGCTGTGAGGGTTAGTGACCTGTCTTGATAAACTCAGGGGGCCTGTCTCTTAGTGTATTGACTTTCTGTCCGTTTTATGCGACGGATGAAATCTAAAGCTATTTGGTCTTGGAGTCACACTGGTGACTCAGGCCCAACGTATTGTAAAGCAGTCAGAGATCAGAAAGTTCGTAACCATCATCAAGTTAGTGGTCAATTCTGCAATTCTTGGAGATGTTGGCAAGCTTTTCATCCTAAAACCCATCATCAGAGCATATATGTCACATAGGGCTCTGATGGAGCTTATTTGAATCCAAAGCTTATTGCTTAGATGTTATGTTCTCTTTGGCTTTCACTGTCCCGTCTTAGCAAATTTTGTCTGAGGGGTCTTTGGAGAGAAAATGACTGATCTAATGGTTGAATAAAAATCATTCATTTTCTAAAAGTAAATGACGGAGAACGTCTTGTTCATTTAAGAACATGTCCCTCAGAGATTGTGACGTTGTGAATCTCAAAGCCCAGATTTCTGCCCGCAGCTGATTTGAACACTCTGATATGTAATCCGATAATATATGATATGTATATTAAGCAGGTGGCTGTTGACTTGTAGGACACCAAACTCAAATATGCATATGCTGAATTTGCATCATTAGATGTGAGGGAAATATATACATAGAGATTTCCTGGATTAATTAGATTGCTGATCCATCCAAAATTCCATGGGTTTGGGAAAATAAAGGTAAGTGTGAATTGATAACGGCTGGGGAGGTTTTATATTATTTTATGATGGTGAATCAGTGATAATGATGGCTAATTGATAATAGAAATGATAGTAATGATGTGGTCATAAAATCTATATATTTTGTTCCTTTTAAGAATGACATCTGAGAAACCTTTGTGTGCACGCTTATATTAAAACTTTCACATTTTTACTTTTAGATTGCTCCCTTTTATTTGAAACTTTATTGATTGTTGTTAGTAAAAACATTTAGAAGTTGGGACTTTAACTCTTTCCTAAGTGGTTGTATTGGTCATCAGAAGCAAGAGCCTGACAGCTGTGTTAGACCAAAGGCCTGCGCCATGTTTTTAGCTCTTTTAGCCCCTTGTTCAATCCAAGGGAAGTGACCTCTCTGTGTGGAGCGACCACCAGATGGCACTGTGAGTCCACCAGCGGTTGTGGTACATTCCTTCATCTTGGTCCTCTCAGACAAACTTTGACTGCAGCCTCGAGTGAGTTCCCTTTTCGAGAGAAATCCCTTTTCTGTCGGCTGAATAGTTTGATTATGCGTGCTGGAAAGGTTCATTCAGGTATATCTGTATTTGTTGCTGTTAAGCTTGACCGGCACAAAAATAGATTTGGTTTAGCTTGCTTTGTGTGAAGAGAATCCACATAAACCAGAGCTCGGACTGCATTTGGGCTCGTGTGAAGGCGTGAAGTCGTAGTTTGACCCCGTCGACGTCCGCGGTCGGCGCTTGACTCTGTAACCTGCATCAGTAGGACTTCATAACAGGTCAACAATGACAACAAGCTCTTCAGTGACTGCTTCTTATCACATGCACTCCGACCCTGTCTGGATCTCAGCTGGTACCTTAGTCCCCATGAAGTACAACACACTGACTGCAGAGCACAGCATTATCCTCCATTTATGTAATGAAAAACCAACATTTGGACACCAAATAGAAAACAAACATTAAATATTGTCTTTCATTCCAAAACCTTTTCATCTCAGAGGCTCTCTCGTAATCTGATTTAGCTCATACATTGCTAAGTAGTGCACTCCAGGCTGGGGATAAGGCTCCTCAACCGAGATTAGTCCTTTCACAATAAAAGGACCCACTGCAGGTTTACAGCCAATAAAAACGCTGTAGGCTTCCAGCACCAGCTCGTCGAAACGTTGCTCGGCCCAGCGTCTGCAGGTTAAAAAAAAGAAGACATTAAACAACAAAAAAACACGCAATCACACACTGCTGGTGTGTTCTCTGGAGGTGGGGCTGTAGCTGATGAGTGACAGCTCCTGCTTCACCTCCGTTTCCGGCTCGGTTTCCGAAAGCATGTCGATGTTGTGGCATTCGGAGAGACTGTGCGACACTATTCCGATTTGTGTTTCGTCATCTGTCATGTCATCCGGGTCCACCGTCAGCCTCCCGTTGTTCCCCCTACCGCCGTTGCGACAGTTACTATTGCGGTCCATGCCCGCTTTCCCATGACTGCCCATCAGCAGAGGGGTCACAGCGTGCGACGAGCACGGCGGGGGAACCAGGAGGGTTTTGCAACTCTGTCCGGCTGCGTTGGCTCCCACTTTGTACTGGCACCTGATGTAGCTGGAGAACGCTCTCCTGTAGGTCTTATTGAAGAGCGTGTAGACCAGAGGGTTGACTCCGGAGGAGATGTAGCCCACCCAGACGAAGACGTTGAGGAGGTCGTTGAGCAGTGACTCGTTGCAGGAGCCCCGGCACAGGACGAAGGTGACATTGGTGATGAAGAAGGGACACCACATGATGAGGAAGAGGAAGAAGACGATTCCCAGGACCTGAGGAGAGAGAGAGAGAGGAGAGAACATAAAGTAAAAAGAGGTAAACGGAACAAAAGAGAAGAAATTAACAAGACAGGAGAAAATAAGCAAAGAAATTGAATGAAAGAGACAGAAGCCAATAAAAGGAAACAAGGTAGGAAAAAAAACAAGGGAAGAAAAGATAACAAAATAATGGGGGAGGTTTGAAATCCTACAACAATAAAAACTAATTTCTTTCAATGGAAAACAACAGTTTTAAAGTTAAAGGTCCTATGACATGCTGCTTTTTGGATGCTTTTATATAGACCTTAGTGGTCCCCTAATACTGTATCTGAAGTCTCTTTTATATAGACCTTAGTGGTCCCCTAATACTGTATCTGAAGTATCTTTTATATAGACCTTAGTGGTCCCCTAATACTGTATCTGAAGTCTCTTTTATATAGACCTTAGTGGTCCCCTAATACTGTATCTGAAGTCTCTTTTATATAGACCTTAGTGGTCCCCTAATACTGTATCTGAAGTCTCTTTTATATAGACCTTAGTGGTCCCCTAATACTGTATCTGAAGTCTCTTTTATATAGACCTTAGTGGTCCCCTAATACTGTATCTGAAGTCTCTTTTATATAGGCCTTAGTGGTCCCCTAATACTGTATCTGAAGTCTCTTTTATATAGACCTTAGTGGTCCCCTAATACTGTATCTGAAGTCTCTTTTATATAGACCTTAGTGGTCCCCTAATACTGTATCTGAAGTATCTTTTATATAGACCTTAGTGGTCCCCTAATACTGTATCTGAAGTCTCTTTTATATAGACCTTAGTGGTCCCCTAATACTGTATCTGAAGTCTCTTTTATATAGACCTTAGTGGTCCCCTAATACTGTATCTGAAGTCTCTTTTATATAGGCCTTAGTGGTCCCCTAATACTGTATCTGAAGTCTCTTTCCCGAAATTCAGCCTTGGTGCAGAATTACAGCCACTAGAGCCAGTCCCACTATGAGCTTTACTTAGGATGTGCCATTTCTGTGTCTGTAGCTTTAAATGCTATTGAGGAGGAGAGAGGGCAAGGTGGAGGGTGGGGGTGTGGCCTTGACCAGCTTGCCATGGGCAAAGCAGAGAAAGGGGAGGTGACCTTTTCCCTTATGACGACATATAGGGAAGATTCCAGATTGGCCCATCTGAGCTTACTTTTTCTCAAAGAATACCCAGAGCTCGGTTTACACCTATCGCCATTTCTAGCCACTGGGGGACCATAGGCAGGCTGGGGGAACTCATATTAATGTTAAAAAACCTCATAAAGTGAAATTTTCATGCCATGGGACCTTTAAGAGGTTGAAGTAATGAGTATCAACATGGACCTTTTTCCATTTAGTAAAACTGAAAATGCGTTCTTTTAAAGCTTCTTGAATGCTCTCTAATTGAAATGCCTGCATCATACATAGATCTTGTTTTTTAATATCATTGTCAGTGTGAAACTTCTACTGGGATTTTTATTTTTTGATATAGGTATAAGAGTGCTTTGGTTTTCATTCCACATGAATTTGAATTTAGCGAAGCCACCCTCTGAGCGCTCTGAGCAAATGTCAAAAAAGCTTGAAGCGTTGCCGGAGTCACATCGTATCTGTCTGGATTCGATAACATGAGCTCTTTGAACCACTTCAGAGGGAACATGTGAAACTGTGCAGGAACATCTGTGAGTTACCCGGAGGAACGTGTCTTTCTCGGTATTCAAAGCCAGGCAAATTTAATAACATTTAATGTTGATGACACTACACACAGAGCGTTAAATATTGGACCTTCATTATGAGGGCAGAGAAGATCAAAGTATACCTAAGGTGTCAACAGTTTTATGTGACTACTTTTTCAGGATTTTGATTGGTTTATTTCAATACGCCAGGCATTTGTACATTGCAAGCTAAAAACGTATTTTTAAAGCTGCATTAATTACATTATTTTTTTATGTAAACAGTGGATCAAATGACCATGTGTAATGTGAAACCACACAGTCACCATCACTGACGGGTGTGGTCAGAATTGTGCTTCGTTGCACCTGCAAACACACCCACCAGTGATGTCACTTACTCATACCCAGCTTTACCTCGGAGTGTATTTATCTGTCTATCTCCCAGCCCTAAAAAAACAAGTGCTCCTTAAATCTCCTGACAAGCACTCAGCTCCACTCTTTGTTCTCACCTTGGAGGCCCGCCTCTCGTTCTTTATGGCCTGCATCATCCCCCGTCGCCCGCGACAACCCGGCGTGTCGCTCCGCCCCGGTCCCGCTGCTGGCGAGCTGAGCTGAGACGCCACCTCCGAGCTGGGAATGATGCTTATGCTATCTGACTTGGAGGTGCTGAGCAGCATGCTGGGCTCGGCTCCTTTCAGACAGCTCAAGGTGTTTCGTCTGCTCTGAGGGAGCGGGGCCTTTAACTCTGTGGGGGAGGGGTAAGAGCATTTCGAGATGGGAGAAAAACGTGCTCTGGTTTAGCAACGGTGCCTCTACAAAATAGCCTTGGGAAGGAACTTGTTTTGGTGGAACATATGTACATTCAAAGGTTGTTTTAGTCGTGGATCAGAAATCTCAGATGTCTGGATTTACCCTGCAGAGATCTGAGGAGCAGTTAGCCATAGTCCTCATAAATAGACTGGAGTTTAAAATGCCAACACAAAGAAAGCGGAAGGTAACAGACATCCGATCGAAAATGAGGGCCATCCGACAGAATTTCCGGCAGCACTTGAACAATACTGGAAATGAAACGTCGTCGATATAAATCCACATTTTTGATTTTGTCTAAAGTTTGTCAGCTACAACACTGAGCTATGGGATTTGTCTGTTATCACCATGACTCCTTCAAACTTAGTTACCAAGAAAACTGCTGCATATTTTACATCACACCATGTGAAAGCATGTCAGATTGTGTGTTAACAAGGCTGCTGACATTTCGTAGGGAGGAGGACATGTGAAAAGGTTAAACACGATAAGAATGTTTCATTCACACTTTTCTCTGTTAGGGATGCCAGAGGATAGGGTGGGAACACGGTCAAGACCGCTACATCATGCAAATTGATTTCTACTGGAAAAGCTAATCGTTGCCCGAACTGATTGGACAGATGGCTGCTGTATGCTCAGCACCACAACCATACTATACTGTCGATGCTGGGGCAAAGCCTGTTTTGTGCTTCTATGGGTTTAATTTTGGCATTTGTAAGGCTTGGGGAGTGAATAAAATCTCCAGAAAGGGAGAAAATAAGGCACATCAGAAGGGTTACAGTATATAAAAACAACCATCAACAGTTGTTTTTACCCTTCATTTAAAGCTATAGTGCGTAACTTTTTTATATTGATGAACATCCGTTACATTCAAGCCATTGCCAAATGAGTTGATACAAAGCTAATATATTTGTATTTCTCAGCATGGCTGTGTTTAGAAATTGTTGTCATCCGGCGCCATTCGCACGCAGAAACTCAAGTCCATCATGTTTTTTTAATCCTCCGTGTCCTCCTTGGCTACTAGTAACTGCGTGGAGGAGGGGCGGGGGTGGTGCGCGATCACGGAAGGCTTGTGTCATGTGCATGCAACAACAGTTTTGTTGTCATTACTTAGAATTCCTCATGAGGGAGATAGAAACTACACACTAGAGCTTTAACAATAATAAAAAATGACTGAATAGATTCACATATTTACTATAAATTCCTTGATTAAAAATATTTTTTACGGGTGATTTTTCTGTTAGAATAGACCAAATTTCAGCTGATCAGTATTTACCTTGTGAGTCTGAAGCAGCAAGTGTGTTGATCTGGGGAACGTTGAAGGTGCTGGGTGGAGGCTGCAATGTATTTGTCATTGCTGGTGTGTGCAATGGCTGCTGGGAGGAAGTCTTTGCCTCGCACAGGAAGACAGTGGCCTGCCTCTGGAGCACCTGCAGAGGAGAGGGAGTGACAAACAATGAAGAGAAAAAGAGGCGGGGCGCTTGTGAAGTAAGCGCATAAAGTGTTTGGAAGGCACACACAGGCATGACTACCTGTATGGTGAGGCAGTACGTCACCACCATGATGACCAGTGGGATGAAGAAGGCCACGAAGGAGCCAATCAGCATGAAGCGCTCCTCGTTGAGGACACAGCTGCCGTTGACGAACACCTTGTCCTCGTTGTGGAGGCCGATCACTGGGATAGGCATCGACACACCTAGAGAACAAGAGAGGTCGGGATAGAGATAAATGGCTTTCATTTTTATTATTTTATTGAGAACTTGTCTTTTGATACAGTTTCTGTTTCTGTAGGTGGCACACTTCATTTTGAATCCAGATTATTCCAAACAGACTGATGCAAACACATTGTTTAATTTGTACCAGGTAATATAAAAAAAAACAACGAAGATATATAGGATTATTATGGGGCAAAAATAGGGTAGGGTAACCAATTCAAAATGATCAGGTTATATCTGGGTTATAGTCTCTCAAAATGAATGGTGCAATGTAGGCTATTTTGGTCAACAGTGACCAGGGACCTTTATTACATGTTTCAGCCTCATTTCCTGTCACATCTCTGCTATTAAAAATAAAAGAAAAATGCTCCCAAAAATACTCAATGTTATGAAGAAAAAAAAGAAATAGTGACTTAATAACAGTACAAAATGCTAATTCTGATGAGGTAATATGGTCATGATTTCCTGGCATATTATCAGTATTCACAAATAATGTATTTTTTAACATTAAAGCATGAACCTGAGCAAATGTCTCTTTTAAATCCTTTCAACATCATTGCAAACATCCCCTCTTTTGTTTGAATTACCTTAAAACAAGTTATTATTGTAAATAAAACCTTTTTCAAATGGTGTCATTTCTTGTCTGGGAACAGTTTGATTCAGCCGTGAATCATGACCATGAATCAGGGAGGAAAAACCACCTGTTTGCAGCTTAATTTCATAGCTAAATTCCTGGGAACAAAAAGAGTCCTTTTAGCGTAATAATGTGTAAATCATTGCTGGAAGATGCTTACATTTTTTTTCTGAGAATAAAGTGCCATTTGCATGCACCCTGTAAAGACTCTTTTCATGAGTGTAAAGAATCATTCGTGAAATAACACATATTAGAAGGGAAATGAGAGCAACACCTATTATACATGTTATGAATCACAATTGATAAACTCTATCAGAGTGTAATGGATCACATGGTGTTCTAATAGATGCTTCGCTGCCGTTAGAGGACACTGACCGACAAAAGACTGAGGTGAGAGCAAGCCTTTCGAGCCCGAGCTGATTTTCTGACCTGTGGTAATAGCACCGACTAATGTGCTGCTTCTGATTTCAAAGCGCTTTTGTGTTGAAAGTGTTTCCCTGACCTGTGATCTGTTTCAGCATAGAGGACACTGAGGAGAAAAGCGACCTCAGGGTTTTCACAGCTCTCAGCTCCTGGCAACAGGAGTGCTTCACAGACGGGACGTCTCTGACCTGTGTCATGCCCACAGAGTGGGCTGCCGTAATTCAAGTGCAAGGTACATCATTTTCTCTTGCACAGCCGGTGACCGGACCGACATCAAAACGCAATTTGGTGCAGTGGCAGCTCCCTTAATGCAATCGATGCAATCGACTGCACAGACGCTGTCCAGGGAGGAGGAATTCCTTTGCATAGATTGTAAACATTTTACCTCCGTGGATGTCTGAATAATGTCATTCTCTGCATTTAACCCATCCCTCAAGGGAGCAGTGGGCAGCCATTTACAGCACTCAGGGACCAACTCCAGATCTGAGCCAGTGCCTTGATCAAGGGCACTGACTGGAGAACCTAGTACGTGGTTGTTTTTTTTTTTAGGGTGGGGGAAACCGTAGCACTCGGAGGACACCCACGCAAACATGGGGAGAACATACAAAATCCACACAGAAAGGCGTGGAACGCCCTGGATTCAAACCTAGAACCTTCTTGCTGTAAGGCCACAGTGCTAACCATTGGGCCACCATGCTGCTGTGCAAATCATTCTGAATAATGAAACTGTCCAGTGGTCTGGGTCGCGTCATGATTCCTTCATGCTGCCTCAAACAGCATGTGGAGGAGATGTTAAAGGGCTGGTTCACCAAAATGAAAAAAAAGGAGCATCTAGTCGTGCAGAAAGTTTAGGTTTTAGCGGCCTAGGTTTTGAGATATCAGTCTCTGAGATTTCAATACAATACACAGCAGTGAAGAATAACATTTAATGTAGGTGAAGCCTTCAAGGTGGAGCAGTACCTGATGGGTAACCGACATAATTTACAATGTGCCTTTTGGCAGCCTTACACAAGTTGTACTTTACACTGTGCTGTTTAAAGTTTAAAATGCAGCAGATATCATTCCCTTAGGTGATACAGTAGATTAGTTATTTGCTGAAGCCAAAGCTACTTACCACAGAGTGGTAAGCAGACACACTCACTCTGTGGTATATTGCAGCATGGTTCGGCTAGGCTAGAGGGCTGCTGCTGGAGGAAGACTACTGTACCAGCACAGGGAGATCTTCATAATCATCAGGGTGTGAGTTGCTCTAAAAGATGTTGCTCCCTCGTGAGCGGCACACAACTCTGTGACCCCGAGAGCCAACCAGCGTGAGGGATCAACTGTATGTTTGGGGAATAGAGGAAATGGCTTTGCATGCTCATTGCTCACGCTTTGTAGCTCATGGAAAAGTAATGAAGGGAATCTTGGAAGTTGAAAAATAAATAAGATGAGAAGAAAAGAGAGAGAGGGGGAGTTTTATTTAGTTTACCTTAGACAAAAGAAACAGTTCATAGGTGTGAGATCATAGGTGAAACAAGTGAAAAAAAGTGCCAAAAACATGTTTTCTGTCCTCTCTCCCTCCTTGTTTCCTTTCCTTCCTTCAAGTTCCCTTATCTCCTTCCTTGTTTCCTTCCCTTACTCCCTGTTCCCTTATCGCCCTCCTTGTTTCCTTCTCTCTCTCTCTCTCTCTCTCGCTCTCTCTCTCTCTCTCTCCTTGTTGTCTTCTCTCCCTCCCTCCTTGTTTCCTTCCTTCCCTCCCAGTTCCCATATCTCGCTCCTTGTTTTCTTCTCTCTCCTTGTTTGCTTCTCTCTCTCCCTCCTTGTTTCCTTCCTTCCCTCCTTGTTTCCTTCCCTTCCTGTTCCCTTATCTCCCTCCTTGTTTCCTTCTCTCTCCTTGTTTGCTTCTCTCTCCCTCCCTCCTAGTTTCCTTCCTTCCCAGTTCCCTTATCTCCCTTCTTGTGTCCTTGTCTCTCTCTTTGCTTCTCTCCCTCCCTCCTTGTTTCCTTCCATTCCTCCCAGTTGCCTTCTCTCCATCCTTGTTTCCTCCCCTCCCTCCTTGTTTCCTTCCCTCCTTAGATTTAAGAATATTACTGCTTATTTGACTGTATTTGTGATCTGGATCAATTAAGTTATTGAGTTGTTTGCCTTTACATTATTGTTGATATTAGCTTTTTTGTGTTTTGTAGCTGGTAGCATTTGCAGAAAGCGCTATTATTATTTTATTGTTATATTAGCTTGTTCAATATGAGAACATCTTATTTTATAATGAGCGTATGAGCTTATGATTAATATGAACACTATATCATTTCTTTAAATATACAAATCTGATGCAGTGTATAAAATTAAGTTATTTCAAGTGCTAATTTAAAAGCTAAATTCCAAAATCAGGGATTATTTAGTGTTTATAAAGTACAAAAAGTTATATAATGTCCTGTTATGTAAGCTGCGGTCGTACTGGACCTACAAATCCAGATGATAGAAACAACCTCTAAGTCAAACAGAGTGTGCTATTACAACCAGAGAAAATGGCTGCAAGGATCTTCTGTTGGATGTTTTGCTGTTAATCCTTCAGCATTGATCGCCGTAAGCTCTCTCAGACCTCAATCACAGCAGCATGTCGCTGTGCAGAACCAGACGGGTCAAGGAACACGGCAACAGGAATACGGGGGATTGCTTCTAATTCAAAAGCAGCGGGTTGTGAAGGACTGCAGAGGAAGCAGGAAGGATGTAAAACTCTGCCTGGTTTCTGGAGGCGCCAATCATCTTGATCTGTCAGTACTGCTGGAAAGTTTCCCAAAACAACTTTGAAGTAAATGCACTTTACTTTGTTGTGTTGGTTTACTCCAACGACTATACGCCTTTCAGCGATATGTATCAAATGCCTGTTGTTCTTGCTTCCCTGCACACATTTCTGCACTGATAACACCGAGATGCATTCCTGTACACTTATTATACATGGTCAACAGAGTAACTGTGATCTAGAGGAGAGATAGTTGCTGCAAATATGCGTTTAAAGCTGCAGGGCAATTTGCAGGTTATGGACTGTACACTAATTATTACAGGGGAGGGGAGGTCAGAAAAGAGGATGTTTTTTTTTTGCTGAGGGGAGAGGCGTCGGTCTGCAGTTTTTTTTTCTTTTAAAGAAAGGTTTTCAGGTTTTTTAAAGTCAAAGTTTAGCAGCCACTTAGCAGCTCAAATGCCAGAGCTTTGAAAGTTTCACTTCCTGTAGTATGAAAAGTGCCAAACCGCACACCAGATTTTTATTTAGGCAAACATGGGAAATCTAGATTAATCTTACCTATAGTAATTCTCCTCTGTGATTAAAAACTTAATTGGGGGCGATCTCTACCTCACCCAGTAAGAGCATGCGCCACATGTAGGCTGAGTCCTTTGCAGCGGCCCGGATTCAAATCCGACCTGTGATCCTTTGCTGCGTGTCATCCCCCCCCTCTCTCTCTCTCTCTCACCCTTTCCTGTCTATCCACTGTCACTGTTGATTAAAGGGAAATGCCCCAAAAAGTAATCCTAAAAAAAAACCTTAATTGGGTATTTTTCTGACTGATGTATCTTATACTACATCTAATTATCTAATTAAAGCTATAATATGTAACTTTCGCACAGGGCCACTGTGGTCACATGTAGCAAATTACACGAAAATGCTAAAACAAAGTGTAACAGTAGCACAAAAATGCCAGTTCCACAGCAGTACGTATCTAAGAAACTGGTCATACGGCTGCTGCAGCAAGAATTGGACACTGAATTTAGCAACAGTGGCAACAGTGTGTTTTATTGCTTACAAAATTAACTTTTTGTAAAAAGAAAGCCTGTGTTATTTATTCTTAGAAAAGTTACCTGCTATAATCTCGCTAAGGCAGTTTTTACAAAGATTTGCTGACAGATGCTCTCAAACTAATACAGATGTCTGCGGGGTGTGATGATGTGCTTCAGATTTGACAAAGTAATTTAAAAAATATGTTTTATACAAAACACAAAAAGAATAAATTATTACATCCATCTGCTGTTTTCCAGGTAAATCTAAATGAAAGCTACGATGCATCTCATTGATTTTATCCCCTTAAAACTATCTGGATCATGAAGAGGAGGTATGAATAAATAAGTGGAAAAGTGAAAGAAATTAAGATTATTTTCAGCACTGAATCCACTGAGACACAGCGTGGGTACACAGAGCCTGCCAGCTGTCACTATGGTTAATTCAGGCACTGGTAACTAAACTATGTTCCTGCAACAGAAGAAGTTGCAGTTTTAGGACCGCAGTCCTACGACAGCATTTCTACGACAGCATTTCTACGACAGCATTTCTACGACCCTAGTTACTAAAGGAAACTGGCATAGTGCTAGCATCTTTCCAAAAAAAATGGGTCGTAGGAATGCGGGCTGTGGTGTCCTGTAGGGTTGTGGTTTTGCGGTTCTGAAATTGCAGCTTCCTCTATTGCAGGAATATGCAAATCACTGTTAGAAAGCAGAACTGTAGAAGTGATAATCAAAACTTCAGTCAGAAATGAATCATACACTTAAGAATTGAGACTTGGTAGCTGTAAGACTTGCCTCACTTGAGATTTGACTCCATAAAGTCTTGAAAGCAAAACAAAAAAACATTCAAGTCTCGAGTTTTAACCCAGAAAAATGTGGACTTGGATGAAGAAAGATTAGTGTCTAAATCCTGCTAAGCAATACGTTTGCTTCAGCATTTGTCATCTTTGATCTGCACCTGATACAGCTGCACATTTCTTACTTAAAAAATTACTTGACTGACAAGTCCAATATATGGCTGTAAATGTGCGACCAAAACAGACTGAGGCAATTTGTGCATGCACAACTCTGCACTTCAAATTTGTCGCAAAAGAGGAAACAGTTGTGTCTAGATTGCTACTTCAGTTTAGCTGACAGCAGATGCATCAGTTCGAAGTGGTCTGAAGAGAAAAAGGGAGGGAAGCAACTCATAGCTAGATGCAACAAAGGTAAAAAAAAAAGAAGTAGATAATCTCTTCATGGTATATTAATACTGTACAGCAAATCCTCTGTTGGATATTTCCTTGCTAATCCTTTAGCATTGATCGCTTTAAACCCTCTCAGACCTCAATCATTGCCGCATGTTGTGGTATTGAAGGGTCAAGGAAAATGCCAACAGGAAAATAGGGATTTCTTCTGATTTAAAAGCAGCCAGTAGTGAGCGAGTGCTGCTGTGGTATCTTCAGGTGTCAATCATCTCCATCTGTCAATGCTGCTTTCGAGAAGTAAACTCTCACAACAACAACAACTTCACAGATGGAGCAAACGAACTTCAGAGGAAATGAACTCAGTGTTGGTGAGTCCTGGTTTCCTAAGAGCAGATGTTTGAATCCAAAAAGGAAACAAAGCACATTTCCATTAGAATTGTCACCAGGGGGCTACTTGGAAACGTTGTGGAGTAGCTCAGCTTCTTGGCGGGACACTGATGTTTTGTATATTCACTGTCACAATAGCCAGTAAAACTCTGGCTCAAGACACTGACTGTTGAGCAGAGATCTTCAACAAGGGGTTCAGGGCCCCTATGGGGTCCTCAGAGTTACTGCACGGGGGCCACCAAATAATTGTTAATTTTTTTTAAAGTGTTTTTAGTACAGAAAAATAATTTGCACATCTATAACGTGACACTTGTGCGTCGGAGGGGGATAAGTAAGTCAAAAGTTGCAGAGAAAGTCCCACACACTGCCTAACTTGCAAAAAATAATTTAATAGCAATGTTTTCGGTACTAAACCAAAATGAATGGAGTTTCTTTGCAACGTTTGAATTTTTTTTTCAAAAATTAAAATGTATTAACATGAATCCAACATATTATTGGTAAATATAGATCAGCCTATTTGCGAAAAAAAAAAAAACACACACTAATGATAGGCTTACTGGCCTATAGGTAAGGTAGTCACTATAAGATCCACAGATCAGTATGTTTAACATTGAAACTAGCGCTGTCAGTTAAACGCGTTATTAACGGTGTTAACGCAAACCCATTTTAACGGCGTCAATCAGTCTATTTGCGAGATTAACGTTCTTTTTAAGATTAAAATTAAGTTTTTTTCACATGCTGTTGCAACAACTAGTAACGTTAGAAAAACTACAACACCACACCGGATCTAGCTAGACCGGGAACAAAACAACAGGCATGCCACACACACTTGTTTGGGCATGCGAGCCGGCCAAAGAGTAGTAGGCTAATGTTACGTTTTGAGTGGACGGCGAGCGCGAGATGCCGAAATGGATGCCAATAAGATTTTGAATGGAAAGTTTACTTTTAAAAAGTTGCCAAATGTTTCCATTGACAAGACCAAAGTGATGTGTGTGTTTTGTCGTGAACTGAGCTATCATCGCAGCACGTCCAGTCTGAAATACCACTTGATGGCCAAGCACACAGCTGATGCGAATTCTCCGCCCCCTCGTCAAAGCCAGGCGACAATGGATGACTTTAGACCACAGAAGCATATTTGCACAAAGCAAGCCATCCACTTTTCCATGTTGATAAGAGCATTAAAATGAGAAAAAATAATTGGACAAAAAGAAATCAAGGGACATTTAGAATAGATAAAAATGTGTGATTAATTGCGAGTTAACTATGACATTAATCGCGATTAAATATTTTAATCAAATTTTTTTTAAATTGAAACATGATTTATAAAATCATACCAACAATTATTTTTATAGCTTAGTTTTCTATGCACTAAAAACGAGCAAGCATCTGAGCACAAGAGGTCAGCTGTGGCTAATCTGATATAATAAGATTAATCTTTAAATTTATTCCACTTGTTTAATACAAGGGATATGACTGGACCTTTGGCTATTTTTCTCTCAACCAACACACATGAGGATTAACTTTTGTCCTTAATTAACAAAACATTTTTATTTTATTTTATTCAGAGCTGTGAAATTTAGTTAAACATCAGAGAAAGTACATTTTGTGTTTTTAAATTACATTCAATCAGCAACTGTTTAGATATTTCCCTCTTAGGTCAGTGAGCTCACTTATATTAAAGCCCACATAGGGATCAGATTAAATAGATATAATCTAAATATAGGATTTCTTCGGAAAGAACATTTGGATTGCAGCATTACATACAGGAACTATCTCCTGTATCCCAGGGGGGTTTATGTACTATCCAGTGACTTAGCATAGAGGGTCAGAGGACGTCAGGCTAATGATATGCTCAGACAATCTGTATGTGTGTGTGTGTGTGTGTGTGTGTGTGTGTGTGTGTGTGTGTGTGTGTGTGTGTGTGTGCAAGTCTGTTTTTTGTGTGTATGTTTGTGTGTGGTGGTATGTGTTAAGACATGGAAGCCCTCCTGGGTCTCAAAGGGCACGAAACAACATCAACAGACAGAGGGAGGTCTGAGAGGAAAGTTTTAAAAGTCATCTGATCCCTCAACACTTTTCTTGAAGGGAGGCACTATACACGCACGCACGCACGCACGCACGCACGCACGCACGCACGCACGCACACACACACACACACACACACACACACACACACACACAACAAACTGATTACCCCAGGCTATTAAACAGCTCAAAAGATTGCTCTAACAAGCGAGGTTGGGGAGGGAAGGGACAGCAATTGACCAGGGAGGTTCAAATTGGATTGTACATTTCTGTAATAGCTTAACATTCATTATTCCAATTAGTTATTCCTTCTTAAGACCAGTTTAATTCTTATTTTAACCCTCTGGAAGCTTGGAGAAAAAAATATTTTCTTTCAAAATAAACTTAAAATAGAACTGTCAAAGGATTTACAAGACTGAGGTAGATCATTTTCATACATGTTTATGTGCATTCTAACACTATTTTCTATTACTAATCACATTACTAAACTAACTATCTTGTTTGAGACTTCTAATTTATCTTCATTAATCTGGGTTTCCTGTCTAAATCCCAGCATTGGCTATTAAATCCAAAATCTGATTAACATTGCACGTACTGTATAGGCATCTGTTTTACAAACACTGTATTTGTGCAGTGTTCTCCATCAATAATTTCTCCTGGCTATTGTTAATGTGATGAATATGAAAAACTGCTGCGATCAACTCTGGGGATTAGAGAAGTATGTGATGCAAATCATTTCCAACTGTAACAATAAGCTCTCAGACGCTTTGAGCGTCAACAAACTGACGACGTTCCCAGTGTTTGAGAAAGTCACCAGGTGTGCTGGTAGGACCTTTGGAGGAATTTCCAGGGGACCCCAAATAGTCATTAAATTTAATAGCAGTCATTAATCTGCCAACTCTCTGTATGGGCCTATAGAGAGTGGACAAATTAACAGGAACACTATACAATAAAACAAAATCCAATAAAACATACAAGTCCAGCCTCAGAAATGACAATAGAGCTGAATCAACACTGGTAAAAGTCTGTGTAAAAGCATCAAATCGGGCGCCCGCATAGCTCAGTTGGTAGAGCAGGCGCCCATATATAGAGGTTTACTCCTCGACGCAGCGGGCATGTGTTGGTAATATGTTGGTAAAATATGCATGTGGCTGGTAGATTTGATCCACTCACCCGCCAAAAAAACCTTTTACTAGTCTCCTGACTGCTCGGTTTGTTTCAGGGACATATTAGAAGTAGAGCTGGGCGATATGGAGAAAATCAAATATCACAATATTTTTGACCAAATATGTCAATGTCGATATTGCAGCTATATTGTAGAGTTGACTATTGGTGCTTTCACAAAACATTAACACGATGAGAGTTTTAATAAATAATAAATAAAGTGATGTAATGTGGATTACATCACTTTATTGTAATTCAGCCTTTAAAACCAGAAACAGACGATGATATTACGATGTCCAAAATTTAAGACGATATCTAGCCTCAATGTCAATATAATATCAATATATTGCCCAGCCCTAATTAGAAGTAATTTTGTTTCGGTTTGTTTATATGATGCTGGGCGCGCCCGCCTCCGTCACACAAATAACCGGTGCATCTACTGACGCAAGTCACGCACCAATGTGTTTTCAGTGAGTGTCCGAAATCAAGTTTGGTTGTTCCCTATATAGTTCAGTATTTAATAAACACTACTGTATATAGGGAATAGTGAGTGAGTGAATGAGGGAGCGGTTTCAAACACAGCTATTGATTTTTTCACTGTAAAACCTTTGACCGTAAATTTACAGTAATATACTGGCGACAGCTTCGCTAGTAAACTACTGTTTATTTACAGTATACATACTGTTTTTACATGTTACGGTATTTTACTGTAAATACACAGTTTCTTACTGTATTATGTGAATTTACAGTAATATACTGGCTGCAGTGTAATTCCCTAAATTGTTATAACAGTAAATACCTGTAATCTGTAACATTTGCAGATAGTGCTGTAATATTATTTTCTCCCAGAATGCATTGCCATTTACAGTATGATCCTGTATAACATTAAAACAGTAAGATACTGTGAGATTTTAACTGTAAATTGACATCAAAGGTCATTAAATTGTAAGATATCATGGCGTTCTGACCTATAGATATGGTCCAGACGGCGGCGATCTTCATCATAGCTTTGGTTCTGGAGTTGAAGCGGCTGTGCTCGATGGGGTTGCGGATGGCGACGTATCGGTCCAGGGAGATAGCACACAGGTGCATGATGGAGGCGGTGGAGAACAGCACGTCCAGGTAGATCCAGATGGGACACAGGGCGCTGGGGAGAGGCCAGGCGTAGTCTGGAGGACGGAGAGAGAGAGAGAGAGAAAGAAGGTGAGAAAAGGCGTGAAGGTGAGGGTTAGAGAAATAAGATTTTTATTTGCCATTTGTGCATACACCGAACAGTCCAGGCACATAGGAAATCTTGTGCAGGCTCTTTGAGTCAAGTAAAAAAGAGTTAAGGGCAACGAAAAGCACACCGACTAAAATAGAAAAATACAAGGTAAATACATTTAAATAAAATAAGACAAACAACTTAGATACAGTACAAAAGAGTGCAAACAAATATAATACATTATACTGTAAATACTGTAACTGGAGGACACAACTATGGGGGATGTTGCATTTGTCACGAGAATAAATATTGCAAATATTGCACAGTAGAGTGAAGTAGTGAGGATTGTTGCACATTTTATCACAGTGAATTTTTCAGTGTTTTTGCCATCAGTCTGACTCTGCCAGGGAAGGTGATGTAATATTGCTGATAATATACTGCTTCTGATACACAGTTTGAAAGCATTCATAGATATGTTCAGTCTGTTCTGAAGGCCTGGCTGAGTGAATGTCATCAGGGTATGAAGGCTTAAGATTCAGGTTGACTAAACTAATTAATTAGTGTACGCTATAGCACAGCACACTTTACATGCACTAAATTCCCCAGTTCCCATGAGGAATCAGGTTAAAGCATCGGTTTGATTACAGCATTTACAAGCATTGCTCTGATTATCATAATTAAGATCATTGGATAAAGGTGTGTACATGGACAATTCTATAGTCAGAGATAAGATAATTAAATAATTAGTTTGCATTTAAATGCAGCCAGCAGGGAGGTGAGGCTCTGGTTCAGATACTGTTTGAGAAGGACATTGCTATTGCCTCCGCCAAGGAGAGTCACGGAACAAATATTGGCCCGATTTTCATGAAACAAGGTGGAAGGGTGAAGCCTGGGCCAAGAAAGAAGCCATTCAATTTGGGAGCGGATCCAAATCACGGGGCAGATACACAAACTGTTTTTTTCACTTTCTTTAACAATGCCAGACGACAAAAGCGTTTACGGACGTCTGCACTCTCCGAGTGCCCTTGTAATTTCTCTATATGTTACAGTGCAAGGCCAATAAACAGTGGATCAACACAGTGCACATGGATGTATACAAAATAATGTGTAAAAAAAATAGGAGAATAAAGCTTTGCTGTGTCTGAAGATTTGTGCATTTGTGTGAAGTAAGTGTTTTTTGTGGAAGACTCGGGGTTTGGTTCATCCTGCTGATTCTGACAAGAGAATGAAAAGGATAAAACAAAAGGGAAATAATGAACAACAATGTTAATTAAGGTTGATTATAAAGATAAAGATTGATTTGACTGATTCATTTCCACAATACTAAACTCACACTGGGAAAATGGGAGTCATTAAATTAATATCAAAATTGTGTTAAATATTGGACACACTCTGTAAATGTTCTTCAGCTGTCAACCACGGACTTCATGTATACTAATAAGTAATAAAGGTTTCATGCTGCATTCTTGTGAAAATCTTGGGGAGCATTATACCTGCTAATTATCAGTATGTTAGGTTGCTAACATTGGCATTTAGCTCAAAGTCAGTTCAATTTTATTTATGTAGCCCAATATCACAAATTTGCCTCAAGGGCTTTACAATCTGTATAGCATATGCCTTGACCTCTCGATTTGGATAAGGAAAAATACGTTCCATGGATTGGCGGGAGCAGCTCTTTAAATCTGTTGACTCAGTCCAGGCACCCCAGTGAGTGTTACACTTGTTCATCAGCTGTGGGTAAAATGGTTATTTAACCAGAAACAAAGGCCAACATCAGATAAACTCAACAGAGGCTAACGATGACCACCCAATTTCACGGTGATGTTCTGTTGATACCTCAGGGGGGAATTCCTCTTTTTTTTCTCCCCCTCCACAGGGAGGTCAAAGGTCACAGCCGATGACAGTGTGATACCCTGTAGAGCTGGTAGGGAGTCAGTGTTGCGGCTCACTACTCTGCAGGGAGAACGGTTTGGGTCATGGGGAATAAAATCAGCCTCAATTATCTCTGCACTGGGCCGGCGGGCCGCCTGGGACGACAACACAGCAGCTGATGTAACTAACAGCAATACAACTGGGAACATTTTGCCAGAAAATTACATCCACGGGTTGACCTTTGCTCAAACTGGTGTAAATGAATTAGCTTGATTGGCTAGCTTGCTGCTTACCTGGCACTATTTTATCGTACAACAGGAAATGCAGACTGGCAGTGTGTGTGTGTGTGTGTGTGGGGGGACCTATTTAAGCATGTGGCTGCTGAAGAAATCCTAAAGGAAAGCCTAAAACTCAAGTAAAATCTGATGAAACATCAAATCTGATTAAACATTAATGCACTATTATATACACTCATTCATTATATACACTATTGAGGGTCACAACTGGAATCAAGCCCATAAACATTGTATTAGTTCCTCACTCTGGATCACATCTTTTCTGTCACTGTCCTCTAAATATTATAAATTCATGTCAGTGTTTCCAAATTGCAGGTGACGTCAAAAACCAAAGTGAAAAGGTTAAAAGATGATTTAAAATCCTCTGGAACACCTCTTTTCTTTTGTTTCTGAGAGATGTATTCTCCCTGAAGGTTGTCCTGTCCAGATTAATAACAAATTGAAATGTAATATGCAACTGAAGAACATCGGAGGAAAGTGATCATGCTCCTGTTTTTCCAGATTTACTTCCAGCTGAGTCAACTTTCTATAGGGGGCATATACCCCAAAGTCTGTCTCTCTGTGTCTTCTTATGCCTGCAGCTATTTACATATACAAACAGTCCTTTCTTCACGTAGGACAAGACCCGCGGCCACATGCACACACACACACCCACACACACACACACACACACACACACACAAACTTAATTTAATCTCTGATTCACAGGACGAGCAGTGCGTATGTGATGCATGTGGAGTGAATCACACGTTTATGTGTGTGTGTGCGTGTGTGTGTGTGTGTGTGTGTGTGTGTGTGTGTGTGTGTGTGTGTGTGCGTGCGTGCTGAGTGGGAGGCAGCTTGCATAACTTTTTTCAGAGGTCAACCACTTATTGGGGGCACTGCATGACACACGCTCACACACACACAGGCGTTACTCAGCTGGCGGGTGCGTTGGATTTCCTGGCAGATACACTGAGAGACTCAAGTGCCCAGCTACAGCGAAACAATGTTTATAAAATATGTAAACACTCAATTGAAAAACAGCATTTTGAGGTAATTTTGTTTCTTCAATAAGATGTATTTTTTAGGTGAACCAGTGTGTTGGTTAAGAAATAATGCACGGAGATTATGATTCACGTGTAAAGCCAATAGAGGTATTAGTCAAGGAGGGATTTGAGGTGATGAGTTATGTTTATGAGTGTATATTTCAGCAAGTTAAAAACTTTTAAGCTGTGGCCGGGTTAGCTAAGTTGGTAGAGCAGGCGCACATAGAGGTTTATTCCTTGACGCAGCGGCCGTGGGTTCGACTCCGACCTGCGGCCCTTTGCTGCATGTCATTCCCCTTCTCTCTCCCCTTTCTTCTTCATCTGTCCTGTGAAAATAAAGACCTAAAAATGCCCCAAAAAAATTATCTTAAAAAAAAAAAAAATGTTTTCTGAATGTCTGCTAATTACAAATGCATCTTCAAAGGGATAGTTTGGATGTTTTGAAGTGGGGTTGAAGAAAGAGCCAGTCTGGCTGTATTGTATAACACAATAGCTAAACAAAGTTCACTGAAAGAATATGAACATTTTGCTGTTGATTTACAGCGTGCAGAAAAACATACACAGTCCATTTTGTTCTCATATAGATTTAGCTTGAGGGTAAAGTGGCAGGAAGCCATCGACCTGAGCAATGTTCAATTCACTGCACTATTAATAATCTTTCTCTCTCCTGTTGTATTTCATATTACAGTCCCTGTCATTCCACTTTTCAATTTATTAAAGCAGAGTTGGCACATCTCATATTAACCCGCTGTCTGTGGGAAGAAGTCCGGCATCAACGTGTGTGTATATGGTTTTTGTACGTGCGTTTTATCAGCGAGTGTTTCAAATTTGGGCCTGATGCAGAGAGATAACTCTGATGGAGTCCGCATTGAAGGTAATTTACTATCAAACTGTGTGTGTGTGTGTGTGTGTGTGTGTGTATGTGTGTCCTATCCCGTCCTAATTAAGTCTATACATTCTCATCTCCCTCTCTGCTGCTTTTGTTCCGTCTCATTTTCTTCATAACTTATCCATCCCTGCCCGCTGTCTTCTGATCTTACTCCTGTATATTAAAAATTCATAGATATTTGTTTACTTTATGTTTGGTGGGGAGATTTGAGGTGAGATATATTCTGTTGTGTCGTTCTTGTTTATATCACACACCTGCAAATATGGGCGATTTCCTCGCGTCATATATTATCTGTGTTTAATAACCACTTCTTTGTTTTTATCGCAGTGTAGACAAAGAGCCATGTGAGGAAACAAGCTGAATAAATGTAAATTACATTCATTTGATATGTTACATTATCCCTCTCCCTTAATGGCCACATTTTAAATGAATGGAAGTCATCAGATCAGTGTTGAATAATATAAACAGATATGGAAAGTTAAGACATTATCTGCGTGATAAAACTCCTTTTCCAGACACCTCATCATTATGGAATATCAAACTGCAAATTATTTTTGTCTGTGAGAGAGAAATGTTAGAAAAAAGAAAATACCACTTTACTCTTTAAGCAGGATTCGAAATTAGTTAAATATTTTAGAATCTAACACCTTGTCTGAAGCCCTGTCTCCATGTCTCCTATAATAAACTACAACAAAAGACTTCCTGGCTACATTTGGTTTAGAGACTGTCCTCTCAAGAAGAACAACATCATCATCAGTCGTTTCAGCAAAACCCTTAGAACAATACGGGCCCTATCTTGCACCCGGTGCAGTGCAACGCCCGACGCAAGAGTCTTTGCTAGTTTAAGACCGACGCAGTTGTCAGTTTCCCGTCCAGTGCCCGCGTCGTTTATGTAAATAGCAAATGCACCTGCGCCCATCTTTGCGCCCATGGGCGTGCTGGTCTCACAGGGAGGTGTGTTCAGGTGAATTATTGGTGTATTGCTATCTTGAGGCAGCGGGAAGTGATCGCGCCATTGACCAACAAAAGCCTGGTCTAAAGTCAGTAGCGCAGCATTTCATTGTTATTTTAACAGCAAATTAGTAAAATGCGCCTAGGCTTGTGCTCAGCGCGCACACACTATGCTTGTTACACACACACACACACACACACACACACACACACACACACACACAGGGAAGCGCAGCAGCACACAGACATGCAAAAGATTACAAATAAAAATATTATGGCAAATCTGCCATCATAATAGCAATGCGCCAAGGTCCAAATGCGCCTGGCTTTTAAAAGGAATGGGAGATGACACTCAGATTGGTTTATTGCATGTTACACCCAAAACACACCTATGAATTAATGAAGACACTAAGTACAACCCTTTTGAACCATACGCCCGGCGCACGGACCCTTTTTTTCGCCGTCAAACTAGCAAAAGTGGATTTGGACACGCCCTAAACGCACCTGCGCCATGCTCTTCACGCCGTGCGCTTAGATGGTTAAAATAGGGCCCTACATGTTAACGTCCAAGTAGCAAAGCCCTCTAGTGGCCCTGGTGATTATTACAGGAGCAAAGGAGGAGACGTAGAGCAACAAAGTCTGTGTAGGGAGGAGATCGGGGTGGATATATGCGCATGTATGTCTTAAGTAGGTATTTCTCCCACTCTTGCATGATCTGCCACTGCCATACAGACATTTCCAACCATGTACATGCACCACAAGACATTATTAGGACATTATGAATGAGGTTGTGTGCAAACCCATCCAAGGTCGACTGGAAAGAGATTTATTGGACAAGCGTGATTTGATCAGGATGATTAGAATCATTTTTCCTGTCCAAAGAACATTTACCTCATCTCTGTTTTATGCTGGGCCATTATAAATAGCCAGCCTGTGTTTGTGTGTGTGCCTTTGCGTATGCGTATGCGTGTGCATGTGTGTGTGTGTGTGTGTGTGTGTGTGTGTGTGTGTGTGTGTGTGTGTGTGTGTGTGCTGGTTATTTTGGAAGTTTAGACTCCTTCAATTATGTTTATTCATCGTTCTGGTAATTCTAATTAAAGAAACTCAAACATATTGTGTGTGTGTGTGTGTGTGTGTGTGTGTGTGTGTGTGTGTGTGTGTGTGACAGCATACTCTCTCTCTCTCTCTCTCTCTCTCTTTGTGTGCATGTGTGTGTGTGTGTGTGTGTGTGTGTGTGTGTGCATGCACAACTGCTAGTATATAGAGATAAAAATTAAACCAATTACCATACAAATAAATTACCATCCACATCATCTTTTAGCACGATTGTCATCATCATCATCAACATTATCAAGTTAAATGGTGTGAGAACATTCCGTGACGTGCCTCTGTGTGTTTGTATTTGTGAGTGTGTGTGTGTGTGTGTGTGTGTGTGTGTGTTTGTCTGGTCTATCACTCAGCCAGCCGTGGGGATCAATGCAGTCAAGTACCAGTCTAATGGATAACACTGCAAGTATAGACCCATGCTCTGTGCGTATGTGTTTGCAGGGACTATTGTTCTTTTGTAGGTGTGTATACAAATGACAGAGAGACACACTGTGTATCAGCCTCGGTGTGTGTGTGTGTGTGTGTGTGTGTGTGTGTGTGTGTGTGCGTTCGTGTGTGCGCACCTGTTTGTGAAACAGAGAAAGAGAAAAGACAGACTTATCAGTATTTTTTTTTTTGGGTGTTTGTGTGAAACATTGATTACCGCAGTGAGCAATCAGCAGCAGCAGCTTGAACCAACAGACAGACAGAGAGAGTGCATGAGTGTGTCCATTGACCATACGCGGCCCATTAAGCACCGATCAACCTTCCCTGTCCTGTTTAGTATTCCTGAAGGATTCCAGCTACAAAGCAGAGATATGAATATAGTAAGTTTGGCCAAGTTGCGCTGAGGATACAAAACAGCTGAAATAAAAGAAGACATAACAAAAAATAAAGATGTTGAATGTAGGCACTCTTCCCATATGTATATATCCACATTTGCATTTGTTTAGACTCGCGATAATTTATTTTTCAGCAACGTTTCATCTGTTTTCATCTGAATATTATAAAAAAAAATTTAATTGCTGATTTAAAGTGGTACTCCAGCAATACTCACAAGAGACAGATATTAAGAATTAATAGTCAGAGGCCCAACTATCCTGACTTTTATTCTCTAGTATGGGTCAAGCCCTAAAAACTATATGCAATATTACATTTGATAGTCATCCTCGTAGCCTTGAATCTTGTGTTATCTCTTCATTCTCAGCCAGATATTGTCTATAAATGTTAATAGATTAGCAGCTACAAGAACAAGTTGAGTTCAGTGCTGTGTTGAAATTCTAATTATGCCTGCAAGCAGTTTAATATGATGTCCGCAAAAAGTCAAGGTAAAATCAGTGTTGTTAAACTTAAAAAAAAAAAGTCAAAATATCTGGTAATACTGACTGGTGTTAACACCTTAATGTGCATAAAACACACACAATTTAATACAGTTTGGCCTGTCAAGATAACATATTTTCAGAATATGTTTTTCTCTGCTGTTAGTCTAGTAAAATTGCCCATAATTTCCTTCGTGGCAATATTATTTAGCTTATATACCATAACTGTTTGCACCCAAACTTTCTTTGTTAAAGTTAATTAACAAAAGTTTTCTCAGACAGTCACAAACTGACCAAACGTGACATTGGCTGAGGACCGAGGAGACTTCTCACATCAACGTCACTGTCAGACGCATGGAAATCTAAATGAAATCACAGATCATTTAGCACCAACCCAGCTGAAACATCTATTATCCAATTTTGCCGAGATAATAGCTACGTAACATATTCATATTTGGCTGACTCTACAAGCGTGTGTCATTCTCTTGCGTGATGTTATCTCACATCCCTCCTGTGCAGTCCCAAAGATCAAATAAACCCCACATGGTACAGTATGTGATGGTGGCTGAAAATAAATTATTATTTAAACCAGATTCCCATGTAAATATTTAGTCTTTTAAAGTTAGTTAAAGCAGCTGTAATCAATATTTTTATAACAGTGGCTCAAATGAGTATGCGTAATGTAAAAGTTTGGATGTATGTTTGACCTTGTGGATTAAAAGTTTATTTTGTGTGCTTACATTTTTGTCTTGTATATAGAATAATGCTTAGTAACAGATTATATGAGCACTCAAAGCTGCACTTATCAGGACCTTTATATGGGTAATGGATAATGGATCAAATGACTGTGTAATGTGCAAGGTGTAGCACATAGTGACAAGCCAACATACTGCATTCGTCGGTAGTATGCAGTATGAAACTGGAAAATCGGTTTATTTTGCAGTATGCTAGGCCAGGCTAAGCCGGTCTCTGGTTTTTGGAAAGCGTAAGTGACCGTTGTTGTGACCATTCCAGCACTTTGCATCGTGGGACACAGTAGGCAAGGTAGACTGGTCCGATGCATACTGGAGATTTTTGCTTTTAACTACATACTGCATACTAAATAATACAGTTTGGCCAAATCAGTACATACTGCTATGGTAGACAGTTTCGAATACAGCCATTGTTTGGGTTTTCTGTGCGGCAACTTTACTGATTTGGTTCACTCTTGCGGCTCTCATTAACATTGTTTTTGGCCACAGCAAGGCTGCTAAAAAGTAGTTATTGTACACTACCTGCCAAGGACCAAACGGCAGAGGGACACAGTTAGCAAGTAGCTAATGAACTCATCAGAGCATTTAGCAGCTAAAGCTGTTTCCTACAGGAGTTGGTGGAGACCAAACCCGAGCTAAAAGGAGAGGGAATATTGGACTCATCAGGTGGCCGGAATCAAGACTCAAAATGAATGCTAATGTTGTTGTATGTATAGAAATAGTTTATAATATAGTTTGTTCTAATGCTCACAAGTGGTAAAAAAGAAACCAAAAAATTCACTTTAAGTGACAAAGATAAAAGCCTGATTGCTGTGAGACCTGACTCCCTGAAGACCTAACTTGAAACCTGAAAGCAAAACAATAAAAGTAGTTTTGACCTGCTGAAATGTGGGTATTAACAAGGATTACTGTCACTAAAAACTGCAAAGCTCTGCAAAAGATTTTCTCGCTTACTATCAGCTCTTCTGTGATGGTGACATTTACAGGTACACAGTAATAAACGTACCTCTCCTTTGTGGTGTAAATGCAGAGATGTGCCTGGAATGTTACTCTAATGTTTTTATTCAACATTGGAAAAAGAAAATCAATAGACAGCCTACCATACCAACCCGACATTCTATTAAGCTAATGTGGGCGTTCATGCTGAATCCTGGCAGGAATATTATAAGCAAGAACAGCAGTTGGTAGATGGTATGATATTGCAATTATTAAGTTGGCATCCTCCTACTCTTGAATCACTTACAATATAACAACTAGCAATGTCTCAGAGAAGTAATATTAATTTCGACAATTGCACAATTGCAATGTCAAAGCGTGATGGCAACAGCTGGTGAGTGGGTGGGTGCCCGAGATCAGGGGTAGAAATCTACAGCTAAGATTGTTTAAATGTTGGGTGAGGCATTATAGGCATGTATCTTTCTTTTCATGATTAAAGTAAGAAGCTGTAAAGAACAAAGTCAATAATTACAAGCATGTATAGCAGGTTGGAGCATCCGTTTTCCTATTGTATTGAACAGCGCCTGTTAGCTAATCAGATAACTTTCTACAGGTAAGAGTGTATGTTCCTAAATGATGCATATGTATATGCCTACCTTGAACTAGTTTAGAGCAAACTCAGAGACAGAATGCAATTTTTTTCCTAATGTTTGACATTGGATGTAGCCATTTTTGCCCCTGTTTTTTTTTTTTTTTTTTTTACTTTCCAGCTAGACATGACATATATAAAGGGTAGGGTCATAACAAAGAAAAACACATTTCAGTAGAAAGTAGTTTTAATGAAAACTCATCACTGCAACACGTGTGCATTATTCAGAGAAGTGTACACGCGTAAATGTAAGCTTGTGAGCAATAAGCATCAAGTCAAAAGTTCACAACAAGCAACAATGTTATCTGTTATGAATCTTTTACCTATTTGCTCTTTGCTGCATGTGTATAAATCATATACCTTACATGTCTACAAATGCAGATATGCTTTACGGTTAGTCAAAACTCACCATAGAGGATGTTGATGAGGGAGACCGGCATGACCAGGATGCCTACGAGCATGTCCGCCACGGCCAGCGACCTCAGGAAGAAGTTGGTGGCGTTTTGGAGCTTCTTCTCCAGCGACACTGCCAGGATCACAAGGATGTTGCCACCGATTGTCAGTGCGATGATGACAAGTATGAGCAGCGCCGGCCAGTTCTTCTCTTTCATCACCGTCCTGGTGACAGACTCCTGGGTGAAATTGTCCAGACCTGCACTCATGGCTGCCGCACCTCCACCGCTGCCTCCAAGCCCGATCCCCCATGACAGGGTTTGGTTGAGGTCCAGGGGGTTGCTGCTTGGCCAAGCCATCCGACCTCCAACCTCCAGGGAAGAAGTGGTAGTGCTGAACCCGCCAAGAAGAGCCCTTGCTGGGCCGCCCATCCCAAAGAGAGACCCTTACCCTAACGGTGGTTGAAAGAGGCCTCCCCTGATTTTAATTCACCTTCACCAGCAGGAAGAAGAAGGTGAAGAGAGAGATGTGCTCAGCATAATCAAGACTTATTTAAAGAGTTTTGAAGTGTGTAAATGAATTGTTAATACCAACAGAACACCATTAATAAGGATCTAGGGGAAGGGGAAAAATTGTAAGGAAGAAACTTTAGGGATGGGGAGTGACAGGGAAGAGGGGATTGGGAGGACCTGGCTAAAAGTGTTTTTGATTTTATATTGTATTCCAATAGTCTTGCTAGCTGCAAACAGCCTCAGATTGTTCCCTGAGCTTTGAGTCTCCCATTTCCTGCCAATTCATCATTGGTGACAAGTTCTCAAGGTGTATGCTGAGCCAAAATGTCCCGTGTTGCTTTGTGGTGGATCAGTCACATCCACCAGCTCTTGATGTAAATGAGAGTCTAAGAGTTTCTAATTTAGAGCTGAAGATTGGTTTACTAATATCCATGGCTGCTGTCTGCTGTCTGCCAGATCTTTGCTAGTTAGTTTGTGGATGAGTTTTCAGTTTTATCATCTGCATTCAGATGTAAATCTTGCTGCTGTGGTCTGTGGTACCCAAGGTGTTGCAAGTTTCGTCTTTCAGGTCAGAGTTGATGATCAGGTTGATCTGTGGAAGAAACCAATGAAAACGAGATCAGATCATTTCTTTTGAACTTTCTGTTTGCGCAATTTGTATTCTTGAGTCATTCATCATCTACTCATCATTCAAACTTTCCTCTCTTTCATCTTACTATCTTAACATCCTTCTGCCCATTTTCCAATTTCCTCTACATCTATGAATGCACTGACCATTCCTTCCATTTACCCTTCTTTGTAGTTTTAAATCATCCCTTCCTTATTTCAATCCTTTCATTTGTGACTTCTTTGGACTCTATTCCATTTTTCCATTGCTTTCCTTTATTCCTACTCCCTAACCTCCCTAAATTGCTTCTTCCCTTCCACCTTTCCTGCATTTCTTCCTCCCCCTCCAGTCAAATCTTGTTCTTTCTTTCTTTGTGTCTTTCTTCCTCACAGCGATCCTTCCTTTACTAGCCTAATTTATGATATTGTCTGCACTCCTAATAAAAGTTAGGTAAAGAGAATGACTACCAGTGTTAAACACTACAGTCATTTCAAACAAACTGAAGGAGATTAAATGAAACAGAAGCTTTTGATGTTTACACCCTCACATGGCAGTGTGTGTGCAAAAAGTACTGGCTGTCCTCTCTATTTACCCTGTCCTCTCAGCGGCTTAGTGATTTAGTACCTCATAAATTACTTCAAGGATACAGTATGTGGAGGAGTCAAAGTGTACTGTGTGTGTGTGTGTGTGTGTGTGTGTGTGTGTGTGTGTGTGTGTGTGTGTGTGTGTGTGTGTGTCTTTGCATGTAACAAACAGAAAGAAAGACTGTGAAAAACCAGTGAGACATTTTTTTTTAATGTGTGGGCAAATGTTTAAGAATGAAAAGTGAATGTGTTTCCTTCTCCTCTGTGTCCATATGTGTGTGCGTTTGAGATAAAAAGCCAGCACATCTTCAGACAGACCCAGGCCTCCAGCTGAGATAGTTTAGTGACGGCGAGTCTATGATAATTTGCAAGCAGAGCATAATAGCCACTCTGAGTGTGTGTGTGCGTGTGTGTGTGTGTACATATTTTACACATTGCTATAAGCACAATAACAAAATTCCCTTGCTTTGCATTTTTTCCATCTGTGTGGGCATGCTAATGTCTGTTTTATTTAGTGTGAACCTATTGTATCTCAAGGTGAGTTTGAGTGTCTTTATTTCTCTCGGTTTTGCTTGTTTGTGTGCAAAGTTACTTACTAACAAGTAATTCAGATTGTTTTTATTATTTATATGCGTCTGGGCAGATACATTGTTAGTCCCCATACCCACATGAAACACGGTGGCATGACCCATATGAGCTTAAACAAAACGTATTTGTATGGCGGTTTTCTGATATGGAACCACTATTGACAGCCTTATTGTGATGACACTCTGCCCAGCTGTTGTTCAAGGAATACAGTATTGTGGCCAGCTGTGGTTATTCTTGTTCTTTTCATGTTCTTCACTTATTTGTATTAATAACCCAGTAAGAAGAATGGACGGGAGAATTTCTTTGCATTGAGATAGATCGGGAAAACAACAGCGTTCCTCCGCCATCTGCCCATTTATTAACACAACAGACGTCTTCTTCTCTGTCTTTTTTACAGGCGTACGAAAGTCGCACGGAACAACAGAAACTCACAGATGTTAAATCTTCTCTCTAAGGGAATGGAACTATTGTTCAATATTATGCGTTGGTAGTATTCAAAACCTTACTTCCACATAATATTCCAGCAAGTCAAATAATTTCCAATAAAAAAAACTTTGTGCAAGAAATGACACATAACTCTTCGTAAACCACAAATGATTACTTATTTTTTACATTTGTTTGTATGTGGATTAATCAAACCAGATATGACATGTTAATAAGTCAGCTTTAGATGTTTTGTATTTTGGAACTTTGGAGACAGCCAGGTTAGCTGTTTACCCAGGCCTCCAGGTGTATGCTAAACTTAGCTAAGCTAAGCCAACTGCCCCCTGGCTCTAGCTCTAACACACAAAAATGTGATTGCATTTGGTCATCTAACATTTTCATCTAACTCTTAGAAATTAAGTGAAAAAGCAAATTTCCCAAAATGACAAACTATTACCTTAATGTGTGGTTACATTTAGGCAAATTAAACCACTTGGTTAAGATTAGAAATGGCTTCAGGTCTTAAGTAGTCTCACATTGGCAGACCTTCCTCCACAGCACAACACAACCAGTCCACACAGCATTCTGGGATGGGAGAGAAACGTGCTCTGGTGATTTGGTCTTTAAACCAATTACAATTGTCTTTGGTGTGCTAAGCGCCGGAGAAAGCACCAGTGCCTCTGCAAAATAGCCTCGGGAAGGAACTCGTTTTTAACATGTGTACGTTCAAAAGTTGTTTTAGTCGTGCAACAGAAAACTGGACAGATAGTCTAGCTAGCTGTCTGGATTTACCCTGCAGAGATCTGAGGAGCAGTTAACCATAGTCCTCATAAATCCACCAGAGTTTAAAATTCCAACACAAAGAAAGCGGAAGGTAACAGACATCCGGCCGAAAAGAAGGACATACGGCGAAATTTCCGGTGGCAATGGAGCAATCATGGAAGTGGAATGGGCTTTGGCTCAGTCCAATGGGGTCAGGATAATGTTTCTTTTCAGACACAGAAAGCTCACAGTATAGTCAGTGGCGTCTATATTTTCAGCTTTCAAGGAGGCTGTGCAACGATTTCTGTCAGGATTTATCAATTATTTGTCTTGGCTGTGTCTACGCTAGAAAAAAACAGGACTTTGTGCAACAAAAAGTCAATAAAACAGTAGTGTGGTTGTTTTAAAAGGGATGCCATTAATGAGGCTGATGTATGCATGATTCTAAATAATGGTAAACAATTAGGTCTGAGGAATTATGTGTGTGTATGCACATAGGATTGTATGTGTGTGAGTGTTTATCACCTCCGCAATGCTCAGTGTGTAATAGATAGGCTGCTTCCTATCGTCTCCTCTCAGGGAGATCAGCGTAGTTCATAGGAAACCAAACAGCACTGCAGGCGAGCCATTTAACTGCTCTGATAAAGCAGACATACATCACAGAGAGAGAGAGAGAGAGAGAGAGAGAGGACAAAGAGAGAGGAGGATAAGAAGGATGGGGTAGAGAGAGAGATGGAGGAGGAAGGATGGAAGAGATAAAGGAAAAGTAGTCTATATCCACAACCTTCCACTTCCGGAATTGCTTCATTGCTACCGGAAATTCCGCCGGATGTTCTTCTTTTCGCCCGGATGTCCATTACCTTCCGCTTTCTTTGTGTTGGAATTTTATACTCTGGACGATTTATGAGGACTATGTTTAACTGCTCCTCAGATCTCTGCAGGGTAAATCCAGACGGCTAGCTAGACTATCTGTCCAATCTGAGTTTTCTGTTGCACAACTAAAACAACTTTTGAACGTACACATGTTCCACCAAAACAAGTTCTTTCCAAAATCTATTTTGCAGAGTCACTGGGGCTCCGTGCAGCCCATGACGATTGTGATTGGTTTAAAGAAATGCCAATAAACTTAGCACGTTTTTTTCTCCCATCCCGGAAAGCTGAGTGGACTAGCTAGACCCTCCTCCGCAGCGCTGTGGAGGAAGGTCTGGCAATGCGAGACTAAAGGAATAGGGATTGCGAAAAAAGGAAAGAGAAAGAGATGTAACCTCGACTCCACAGGACAGTCACTTGCTTTCTGACAATAATCATATTTTCCCTTTTAAGGATATAGTTTTAAGCGTGGCAGAAAAACAACAGTTCACTAGGTTCAAACCAAAGATTACATGCAGCCCACAGAGTGAGTGCACGCGTGTCTGTTAGCTAGCAAATCTCATCATGTGTACTGTAGATCATAATTGGTGTTGTGCTTATAAAGCACTTCTAAGAGAGAGAGTTACACGGATACAGCCGGAGAGTCACAAAGGATCACGCAGCAAAAGCCTAGTTAAGGCACTGATGTTGCCGCGGTCGCTTTGCTTTTCACCGCGGGGACAAATTGCTGCCTCACTTATGTTTGTTGAAGCCATTTCTGCTTTGCAAGATAAAACAGTGGAGAGTGGCAGGGGGAATGGGATGGAGGGATTTTCTTCTTATTAAACTGCTGCCCCACAATGGCAAAAATTCACGGGTTTGTATTCCATATCCATACTCAACACCAGCTATACATGTTGGTAAATGATTACATACCAACTTCTGTGACAATAATACTTTGTATTGGGGCAAGAGATGATCTTTTTTCTCAATTCCTCTACTCACACACATGCTTATATTGGGTAACACTTTACTTGAAGGTATCGACATAATCGTGACATGACACTGTCATAACTATGACATGACACTGTCATGAACGTGTCATAAACAAGTCAGTAAACGTTTGACTTTTGTCATTAAGTGTCATTCCGTTTTTGTCATAACAAGTTGACATTGTTTGGGTTGTCTTGATTATGACAAACTTGACATTAATCAAAGTGACATTACCAGAAGTTGGCTTGGTCATGACAAGCTGACATTACATTAGTTTGGGATGTCTTTGTAATGACAACTTGACATTAACCGTAACAGTTGGGAGTGTAAAAGCAGATCAGATGTCAACAGAGAGACTCTTGCTACAACCAGCAGGGCAAGGGTCATTTGATGATAGGGGCTAATCTGTTAGCATTTGACTGTTGGACAACTACCAATAGCACAGTATTTCATAGATCACGCTGGCTGAGTGTTTGAAGTTTTTTATTATGGATACGTTTCAGTATGAAGTGATTACTGAAACTAACGTTTGTTGTCCTTTTAGCGTTGTGTAGCATTGCTGTGTTTCTCTAGCCAGGCATTTTGATCAGAGTCGGTGGAGGTCTTTTGTTGGGCCACCCCACACATTCAGTTGATAATGAAGATGATCCTGTGATAATAGAAGTGTAACTGTTTAGGTTCAAATCTAAGACAAGAATACTGTGAGAAATGGCACAAAACGCCAGTGTTGTAGTCAAGACCACCTAAACCGAGACCAAGTCATCATCGAGAACAGAGTGTATCGAGACTGAGACTTTGAGGGGTTGAGACCGAGTCAAGACCAAGACCAACAACAGTAACAAATTTCAAACTAAACATGAGTCAAGTTATTGGTTGCATTTGAGGCAGGACGTTTTACATCCAATCACAGTAATGATGTCAACCCATAAAATTAGACAATGCAGAAGCAATTAAGTGATATCCCTGCAGTTGTGGTCTTGACCGGTCTTGAAATAAAATTCGGAGTCCTCTTCATCCGAGTAAAACTGCGGTCGATTCCGAGACGAGATCTTCAAAAAATGGTCCCAAGACCGGTCTTGAGTACTACAACACTGCAAAACGGCTCTACAAAAGGTGCCGTGCTCCATTGCAAGTGCATCTTTGAAGCTCTTCTAGTCCCGAAATAGTAAGAACTTTGAGCACTGTATAGGTGTTACATACAAAGTGTTAAACAGTGTTTTACAAACAGATGAAGGTGCAGAAAAAGAAACGGAAAAAAGAAGGCACCAAATGTAAAGAGAGAGAGGAAGAGGGTGAGTAAGTGAGTGAATGAGTGAGTGAGTGAGTGAGTGAGTGAGAAACACTGTCATTCCAGTATCAGGAAATGTGGTCACTTACTTCTTCTCGCCTCCCGATCGATACGTCTGACCTTTGCAGTTGTTTTCCATTACGGGCGGCAGTAACCCTTTCCGATGTTACCTCTCTCTTTTTCTCTCTCTCCCGCCGTGTCAATGCCTCTGTCATCTGTCACTCCACACCTCCGGAGTGATGGATCAGCGTCATCCATCTGTCTACAGAAAGAGGGAGAAGATAGAAGGAAAAAAACAACTTCTGATGCTCTTTTCTGAAACATTTCAGATCAAAACTGAAGTTAAAAATGACTGAAAGCCTCCTGAAACCACAGTGGCTTCTACAAACACCCACACATCGGGAACAACAACAACAACAACAACAACAACAACAACAACAACAACAACTGAATTTACCATAATCTTCAGTACTTTCATCTAACACAGGCACACTGACAGTGAATAAACACCCTCTACATCATGTTAGATTAGATAAATTAAAATAACCATAACAGACATGAACAGAAAAACAAAGGAACCTTTCCATCATCTGTTTGTATGCACACTTTCAGTTTTTGCATTTTTTTTGTGTGCAAATTGCCAGATTCCAAACGAAAACCTACATTCCATGTTGAATCTATCTCTATAACCTAGCCTGGCTCCATCCAAAGGTGATCAAATCTGTCTTTCCCAAAATGTCACACTGTTCCTTTAACAGTAGAAGCATGGTTCTTGATGGTAAATATACCAATGCAACTTTTTCTAGCTTGTAATGTGGTTTTCAATAAAAGTGCAGTGTTGCATTAGTAGTCGAGAGTAGCTTGCAACATTACCTGCTACAGATTCAAACGTTTCCCGAACAGAGACAAATTGATTCAATAAAAAACAAGAAAAAAAAACACAAATATCTTCGGTGGCATGCAAGCACAAATGAAATGCAATGAGGTATTAATCCTGGTGACACGCCCTCTTGAATATATTCTCTAAGACGTACTTCATTTAGCTGAAATTTCATAAAACTAACTTGTGCAACAGTTTAATGTGAAACTACAGAGACTACGACTACAGAGAGTGCGAGGGACAAGCAATACAGTACAGCATGAGATAAAGAGAGAGAGAGAGAGAGAGAGAGAGAGAGAGAGAGAGAGAGAGAGAGAGGGAGAGAGAGGGAGAGAGAGGATGGATGAGTTTAAAGAGTCAAAGTGTATTCTCTGCTGGATGATGTAAAGGCCATTAACACAGTGCTGCACTGCTAATGTAATACCTCATAATCCCTCCATCTGTGTTTGTGTGTGTGTGTGTGTGTGTGTGTGTGTGTGTGTGTTTGTGTGTGTGTGTATGACAGAGACAGAGAAGGGGTTGGGTGAGTGAGTGATACTGTAACTCAAAGATATTGTGTCTGCCAACTGCTGTAAAGGACCGTAAGAAAGAAAGAAGTTGAAGAACAATGTGCAGCACAGCAAAAGAGATGCAGCTCTGGATGTGTGTGTGTGTGTGTGTGTGTGTGTGTGTGTGTGTGTGTGTGTGTGTGTGTGTGTGTGTGTGTGTGTGTCTTTCTGTATACCATTATACACAGAACACAATCAGACACATACAAAGCCAAAGAGAAGAAAGTCGAGCCTCTAGGCGCCATGGAGAAAGATAGGGATAGAACGAGAGATACAGACAGAGAGGAAAGGAAAGACTGTAAATGTCAAAGATTCAAAGGAGGAAAATGATAGATGATGACAAAGCCAGAGGGACAGACGGAGAGAGAGAAGGAGAATGGAATTGCTATAACAGGCTTTTACTAAAGAATGAAAAGTGAGTGAGACAGCAGAGTTAGGACACAGGAGGAGAGAGATGAATGATTAAGAAGAAAACACACTGTAAATAAAGCAGAAAGTGAGGTGGAGGAGTTCAAAGGGAAGAAGGGAGGACGGAAGCTTGGAAGAAAGAAAAGAGAGAGAAAAGGGATGGAAAAAAAGGTACGGAACAGGGAGGAAAAGCAAGTAAGAAAAGAACAAAAGACGGAAGCAGTGAAGGAGCAAAGAAAGAAGGAAGGAAGGAAGGATCGAATAAAAGACAAGATGAAAGAAAAGAAAACATTAACTAAAATGAACGAGGAAGGAAAAACAGAGAGAAAGCAGGGAGGAAAAAACTTGACCAATGGTCGAGAAGGGAAGAAGATGGAGCAAAAACATTGTCTGTGCAGAAAATGAATTTACTTCTACCTTGCATGCTTAAACAGCCGTGTCTCCTAAAAATTACATTCCAATACAACTAAACTGCATTCTGAATTACATTTTGAAGGGAAATGTAACTTGTCATTCATGTTTTCCTTTGACGTATCACAAATACGTTTCTAATCAAAGTCTGGGTTCAAAGTTCATGAAGGGAATGATGGGACAAACAAACATGGGACCTTCACCCAGGAGACTGCTGTTCATGTCCCATGTAAAACCAAAAGTAAACATCTACTTATTTACTTTACATAACAAATTTAATTTAAAGTATTTAAACATAACCTACAGTTTTTTAAATGGAACTTTGTCACTGGCATCAGTTTATTTAGTAAAAATCACATGTACATGGTGGATAGAAAGCATTAATTACATTACATTTAGCTGACATTTTTATCTAAAGCGACTTTGCTATATACTGTATGTCGGAGGTCACACGCCTCTGGAGCAACTAGGGGTTAAGTGTCTTGCTCAGGTACATATTGGTTGATGTATCGCAGTGGGAATCAAACCCAGGCCTCCCACACCAAAGGAATGTGCCATATCCACTGCGCCATCACCACCCATACATACAGGGGGGTGGTCAGTCATAGTTCTCGCAGTAACACAATTTCCTGAAGGCAACATGACTCAGGAGAGTTTTCTGCCTTCTTTGTTAGGCTGTCACTCATAATTCCACGCCCCTCTGAGTTGAAGTCATGCCCCCTACGCAAAATCAGGGCCAAAAGTCTGAAACTGAAAAAAACTGATCTGAAACTGAAAAAAAGATTCATCTTAGATCTTAACTAGTCGTTTTGGTGCCTAATCTTAACTTTCGTCACGGCAAAACGCTCATATTTTGTGGACTAAATTTAACCGCAATCTCCGCCGAAACGAGCAGCAGCTCGCAGTGCTTTGTACCCGGCTCAAAGTCACCCATTTCTTCGGCTGAACACTTCTACTAACTGCTGCTGATATGACCAAGTTGTGACGGAGGTCCGTAGCCTGCGTTGCGAAGCTTAAACAACTAGCAACTGCCGCTCGGCGTCATGGAGCTCGCAGCCAGCTGGCGTCACGTGACCATCCGGCATTACGTGACCAACTGGCGGTCTTCTAATTTCGTAGGATATCACACGTTTTGGTGTGCATACATTTTCGTACAATATCATACGGACCCGTTCATGAGAATGCGTTGGTCTGGAAGACGGGGATGGCTTCAAACAGCTCCTCCCATCCACTTTGATTCTCTATTATAAAATGCATTTGATGTGACAAGCAGTTACCACAGGAGCCAAATCTACCAAAACTAAGTTCATTCTCAATCCTGGAAACATCAGGTGAGGAAGCAATCTCCATTTACTAGCTGTTCTGTTTTTTTCTCAGCACTTTTTGTTCAGCCTTTTTCATTTTAAAGCAGAGTTGTGGTGAGATTTCTTTTCTCGTCTGCTGTTTCCAAGGTCAAGAACGAACAGCTTTTAAGCCGGCATTTGACAAGAAGTGCTCTACAACTCCACGACAACTAGGCAAAATAATGTAATATGATCAAGAACACTACAACTTCTAGAAATGGACCTTGTGGTGAGACTGTTTTCTCTGGATTAACATTTAAATGACGAGAAGCAACAGGATCTAAATTAGGGGAAATAAACATTAGAATACATTTACGTTACCACTGCAGTAAGACACAGGCTACAAATTACCTCAACGGTGTTCTCCCTGTTAATTTGACAAAGACATATTGATGTTTAACTAGTGCCTTTTTAAGTTCATACAGCTGGACTCCCACTGTGTAATTTGTGTTCTTAACCCAACAGGGAGTAAAGGAGGTATGGAGGGAGGTATGGAGGGAGGAATGGGGGAGAGATGGGAAAATGTCACTCAGAGTCGATAAGGGAGGTAATGAAAATGGAGCATTGTTCATCGTTATCAGCACTACTTGTGGTGGAATTTCCAGAAAATCCATGTTGTGAAGTGAGTTCAAATACCTTTGGGTCTTTTTCGCGACTGAGGGGACAATGGAGCGGGAGATTGGTCAGAGAATCGGCGCAGCGGGGGCGGTATTACATTTAATTTATCGCACCGTTGTGAAGAAAAGAGAGCTGAGCCAGAAGGCAAAGCTCTCGATCTACCGCTCAATTTATGATCCTACCCTCACCTATAGTCATGAAGGCTGGGTCATGACCGAGAGAACAAGATCCAGGGTACAAGCGGCCAAAATGGGTTTCCTCAGGAGGGTGGCCCTTAGAGATAGGATGAGAAGCTCAGTCATCCGTGAGGAGCTCGGAGTAGAGCCGCTACTCCTTTGCGTCAAAAGGAGCCAGTTGAGGTGGTTCGGGCATCTGGTAAGGATGCCCCCTGGGCGCCTCCCTAGGGAGGTGTTCCAGACACGTCCAGCTGGGAGGAGGCCTCGGGGGAAGACCCAGGACTAGGTGGAGGGATTATATCTCCACCCTGGCCTGGGAACGCCTCGGGATCCCCCAGTCGGAGCTGGTTAATGTGGCTCGGGAAAGGGAAGTTTGGGGTCCCCTGCTGGAGCTGCTACCCCCGCGACCCGACCCCGGATAAGTGGACGAAGATGGATGGACCATGTTGTGGTATGATGAGACTAAAGGGAAACAACAACATCAGGTCATTCCTAGGTGACAGGTCAGGGGATGATAATATTTGGCCAGTCTCTAACAACCAAACCTCTTCAAGTAAATTTGTTGCTTTTCTTACACTATTAGCAAGGCGTGTGATCCTTAATGCAGTGGAAGAGTCCCCATCCTCCCTCCCACACCCACTGGATTAAGGATGCCCTTTATTTTATGAAACTAGAGAAAATAAACACCTCCTTCGTGGCTCCACTATTACATTTTCTAAAATCTGACTACCTCTTTTAGAACACATCAGGTCCCTGCAGCTAGATATTGTCCCCATGGGCGGTGCACATCGCAACACTGCTTACTTTGTTCCAGAGGCACTCAGTGTGTTTAGCACGTAGCACTCAGTATGCTTATTACGTAGCATGTCTTTAGCATGTGACTTTGTGACTGTCCATATTTACTATTTGCTTTGACTCATTTCAAAATCCCTTTCCTTTGAATATGTCTATATATTGTTTAGTACCATTTTCATCATCTTTGTCACTGCTGTTATTTATTATATTATTTTTTCCCATGTGTGTATATATATATTATTGTTTTTTGTGTCATTTGTTTTTAAATCTTTTTTTTTTTTTTTTTTTTATTAAATTTTTTTGATCTTGTGGTTGCATTACTGTATCTACAATGACCCTTATCACTTTGTAACAATTTATTTTGTCTATGTAGACAGCTGCATTATAAGGGAATGTTTTGTCTCAGGACTGTCTCTTTTTGGAGGTCGGTGGGCCAGCCACACTTTAGCATACTACTCAGAGAGAGAGAGAGAGAGAGGCTGAACTAGGCTTTAGCATCTGTGTCTACGGCGCCTGCAATATCTTTGTTTAACCCTTGTGTTGTCCTCGGGTCAAATTTGACCCATTTTAAAAGTTTTCTTATATCAGAAATATGGGTTTCTTTCAACCAAATTGCCCCAAAATAACATGGATGCATGGATGTGCTTCGCAGATAACATGAATGATTAATTTCACTCAACTTTCGGTGTTTACTTCCATTTTAAAGCATTTGAAAGAAATGTTTAAAATGGTTTCATACCAGTGTCCTCACTAAACTTTGACATGAACCAGTCTGTGATTCATTCAACATCCTCTGATCTTAATTATTAGTCAAAATAACTCATGATTTCTGCTTTTTTTAAACTCAAATTAGGTGTAATATCATATAAATTAGGTTTACTGACCATGGATTTAAAAAAAAGGCGTTAAAAACGTGACAAAAAGCTTTGCTGTTAAACTGTACTGCCTGCATAATTGTCTCCTCAATTGAGTGTTCATTAAATGCTTCTGTGTAAGTCATAAGTCTACCGAACCTTTGTCACGTATGTGAATGAGTTGTGCTGCTCCTGAGTTGTGCTGCTCCTGAGTTTTTCCTTAACACTACTGGTACCAAAACAAACAGGAATGCATAACCACTTGACCCTGCGTTACACACACGCACACACTTTAGCAGGAGAAACTCATTATGCTTCCTAAAAGGCCTCCTAGCTATTAATCAGATGCAGACACCCCCCCCTCCCGCCCCCCCACACACACACCGTACGTTTATCAGCCAGTATCACTCAGCATGAGAGACACATACTGTAATAAGTGAATGGAACACAAAGGGAGAAGATATCAGGTGAAGATGAAACAAGAGTTTTAGAGGCACTCTCCTGCCGAAATAGATTAATTAAGCCGCAAATAGAAAGAGACAAAAGACAGATTACAAGTGAACTTTTGAAATGTCAAGAAAGAAAATGCAAATCAGGATTGACTTCATGCGCTGGATTCAAAATAGACTAGGTAGGGTAAAGAAAAGTTCAATAACTTTTCAAAACTTGCATTGCTTAAAGGTCAGCTAATGTATTGGTTGTAAGAGGAAAAAGTAGGGATGTAGTGTGCAGTATGGTACCCTGCTACCTAAAGGTGTGTGTAAAATATTCATGCAGCAGCAGGTTTAACATTTCTAGAGGTCGTGGTGGACGGACAATATTTCAGAAGGAATTTAATTCATTTTTAAGCTGTTATAAAATTAGTCTGATCCCTTCATGCTCCGAGCCGTCATTGTAATTTATTTAACAGTTGCACTTCAGTCTACATTTATCATATAATTTATTCACTGACAAAAACAAGTTCAGCTTTGAGTGAATGCAAATGCTGTTTTCGTAGTGTAGAAATTGGACCGCATTTTGCTGCCCAGCTTTTCTAATGTGAGTGGATGTTATGATTCACAGATGAAATACAGATTGAAGCTCAGAGACTTTTTCAAATCTTGGCGGAGGTCATTTTACAATTAACAACAGAAATACTGTGTTTAACATTAAGAAATTGGATTTATTCCCTTTTGCAGTTGGGTGAGTAATAACTCTCCCCTCACATCCTGTCTACAACCAACAATCAACTTGGGTTTCTTTTAATAATGCACACCAACACCATCTTTACTTACTATAACCAAATATTAGTATCAGATACTAGTTTAGTATCTGTCCACGAAGAATAAAAACGCCAAATTCTTTGTAAGGAGGCAGATTGGGGTGGTCAATATGTCAACCAAACACAGAACTTTCACTCAGGTGACCAGGGATTGTGTCCCATGTGATCCTAAAAAACAAACTATCATTTTGAAACTAAGTTTTACCTATGAGTTTTACGAACCTTAGTCCGTGACGCAATGACATCCGTGAATTCATATTTTGTACTAATTTTAGTAGTTGTACATGACTCATTTTAAGCCAATCCTTGATGTTTTACTAACCCTGACTAACTATTATTTGTGTTGCCTAAACTTAACTAGTTCTGTTTTTTACAACATTTACTAAGTGTTTTAAACGGCCTGTTACGTTAAATAGAAGGGTCAGATGATTACAGTTACAAGATGAAACCACGCGGCAGTAAATGCAACGGTCGTATGTGTTGTTTTGTGAGCCTTTGGAAACTACCTAACAACCTATAATGTTTAGGTATGAGGATGTATTGTTTCCAAACTGGGACATTTTAGATATATGGCATTCAAAAAGCTATAGTGGGATCAACTACAACATATTACAACTATAACCATAGCATTTTTATGCAGTGTTTGGTAGGCGAGCAAAGGAAGAGGTTGTGGAGGAGATAATGGAAAAATTGGTGTTGGTAATGGTATAGATTTTGTTGTTGTTGGTAATACTGAATCAGTGGCACAGCTGGGGATGGCAAAAGCATGTTGTTGGCCCAAAAGTGGCACCCAGCATGTCAAGCACAGTTTGCTCCACTACACACATTGTGATCCCTGAACATTTATAGTCTTGTTTCATCTTTTGAATTATTTTCCTGCATTTTTTGGCTTTGTTGTGTCCCCATTTTTGTCCCCCTGTCTTTCCAAATACCAATGAGCAGTTGGCCTTTGTTTGTCCAACAATACAGATGCAGTAGTAAAATGGTTGCTGTTGTTATGTTAGTTATAGTCGTCCTTGTTGTGATGCAACTACACATCTCTATTATCATTTATTTATTTAGCTCAACCTCAGCGCGGAGCTCATCCCCAAAGCTCCAGCAGTGGAAAAAGGGCCTTATGTTGGCTGTTCTACAAACTGTGCCGGCAGGTTTTCTGAATTCATATTATTATTTTAGGTCTGTTAGTTTGTGCACACCTTGACTGTATCTGTTTGTAATTGTCTGTCTCTCTCTGTGTCTTCTCTCTCTCTCTCTCTCTATCCCTCTCCCTCTCTCTCTCTCTCTCTCTCTCTCTCTCTATCCATATCTTTGCCAATAAAACAGCCACCACTGACTGATTTTGCTTTGATTAAAAGTTATGATTCTGCAGCTTGAGGAGAGAGAGGAAAAGGGCAAGTGGACAAGTGTGCACAAAACACTTTCTGTTCCGACTTTTTTGTGAGTGTATGTGTGTATGTATGTCTTTATGTTTGTGCGTCCATATTCCCCTGCGTGCTGCTGTCAAAAATTCCATTAAAGCACAGTTGTGTCAACAGCAACACCATAAGCACAACAACAATTGATGCTCTGGGTGGCGAGCAGAGCGGGTCGGTGAAATACAGGAAATCAGAGAGAAATTTTACCTTTTTATAAAATTTTATAAATGTTTTTGGTTTTTACTTGATGCAATTCCAGCCAATGTCCCTCTTATCTACATAGTCCTGAAGTAAGGCAAGAGCCATCATTGGTCCTTGAAAGCATATGGGGTTATCAAACCAAAAAAAAAAAATTATTCTTTCCCTGGTAAGCTTTTGCCCAATTACACCTAACTGTAAGTTATGTATTTACCTCTAAGTCAACAGACTTAACAGAACTTAATTTACTGTTTAATTCACAATTAGTGTCACTAGCGTATAGATGCATACCAATGTTTGAAACTGCACTGAAGAGCAATTTTATATTGACAATGGAGGAAATGATGTGTGATGTAAACAAGGGTTGCTCGTAGTGACGAACCCACAGGGAATTACGGAGGGTCTTACCGTCTTTCAGCTCATTGTTTTGGTTTTGCAACCCGCAACTTTTATGTTTTGAGTCTTTCACCGCTCTCATTGAACATGCTTCAAGCTACAATCAGCAGCTGTTATTTTAACAAAAAAGCTCTGATAACGCACTGGGCAACCTATCCAGAACCACACAAACAACAGAAAAAATTAGCTTGTTAACATAGCGGAGCATTTAGCAGCTAAAAAGCCAGATATTTTCTACAGGAATTGGTGGAGCCCATAACAGAGCTAAAAGGAGAATGAATATCAAACTTCATTAGAGTATTTTTTTTTTTTTTTTAAATAAATGTCTGTTAAGCCACTATGGCTGAATGAGGTAACAATTCAATTCAATTTATTTATAGTATCAAATCATAACAAGAGTAGCCTGACAAGCCAGACCCACATCAAGATGTTGGGTCTGGGAACTCACCATTGGCAGGGCTCAATCCGAGGGGCGGGATAAATGGTTGTCGTTCAAATTGCCTCTGCACGCAATAGGATAGCGCTACAACCAACCAGAGCAGATAGATAGATTAAACTTTTGCTGTATCCGGTTGGCAAAACTCTGAAAACATCTTCCTTTTTTAAGAATGACTTCAGTGCCGTTCTTTGTTGTTTTCTCAAAGAAAAACTTAACTCCAAGTCTTCCACAGTCGCGGCCAAAGCTGATTTGAAAGACCGCTGTACGCCAGCAGCAGCAGCCATCTTCTTTGTTTTCAAGTAGCAGGGAATTCACGCGGAACCGTCGCAACTCTGCTGTCATTATGTTAAGCCCGCCCATCGACTCTGTACACGATGTGATTGGCCTGACCAGAGTTTGGTTTCCAGCTCGCAAGACAACGGAGAGTTGCTAGACTGACCCTGGCTGCAAATTACATTTGCTGCCGGTAGGGTGCGTCTAGATTTCTAGGCTATAACAAGAGTTATCTCAAGACACTTTACAGATAGAGTAGGTCTAGACCACACTATAATTTTATAAAGACCCAACAATTTCCCACGAGCAAGCATTTACTGCAACAATGGTGAGAAAAAAAAATCCTTTTAGGCAGAAACCTCAAGTGGTGAGGAAAAACTTTTGTCTTTGTGTCTTTCTGTCGCTGTCGGTTTGGACACAGACACTGATACAGATATAAAGAAATATGATTCATAATAATTATAGCAATTGGAATGATGAACAGTGGCAATTATAGTAACAATAAAGTGGAACATAGTCAAAGTACATACATGTGTGTATGTATACATATACATGTATACTATATGTATGTACGTACATACATACATATAGTGGAACTATGACTAGAAATAATAGTTGTAGCAGTTCAGGGCGTAGCAGGGCATAGTAGGGCGTATCACACAATGACTCAGCCTATGGCCCACTGATGAAAGCCCTTGCATATGCAGTATGAACTGGGTGTCTGTGGCGACATTACCGGAAAAAAACACAAGCTGCGCACAGCTGGTGAAGCGTTTTCCGTCGCCTGGCAGTGATTGGTCCGCCAGAGAGGGTAGACGGAGCAAACGCAGCAGACTCACTCAAGTGTGTAAAATGCCTTTCCGATTATGATTCCGACAATGATTTTCCGGTCTCTGCTAGCTTTGCGAACAAAAGTGACCAAACAAACAAAGAAAAGAGCAATGACTACAGACGATAACACTTTGAGATTGTTACTTTAAATAACTAGAATATTGCAAATAGACAACTCTTTGCTAACATGATCGCCATATTTACTTTATAATAAGTATTTACATCAGTATTGTGTTTACAGTATGTTCTGCTACCCATATGTTTTTCTGATTAAATGTCTTCTCAGGACTGTGCACTGTGCTTTTAAATCTTTAAGTTTTCATTTATATGTGGTGACTTTTTTGTATCTGCGTTAATTTAGCAAATTCATTGCGGAGAACAGAACACCCACACTAAGTTTAACCAAAGCAATCAGAACTTTTACTGTTCTGTATTGGGAAAACAATAAAGGCAGTGGTTTCCCTGTGGGAACTATATTGTGACTAACACTGTGGAAAATGAAAAAGGCTGTCGGACGAGTTGATTTCACACCACAGTGAACATCATGTGCAAAAAAAGAGAGAGGACTAGGGAAATAAATAGATTGAAGATGTGAGTCTGAAGGTAAAATATGCTCAAGTGTGTGTGTCGGTGTGCGTTTGTTGACTCTAGTGAATAGCACTATCATATTACTACAGTGTGAATTGTGATACGCACTTTTAGTAGCATTTCTGTCAACATGATGTCAACTCCGGCTGGTGGTTGACAATTGGAATTAAACGCATAGGGGAAAGAAACATATTACATGCATATACAGGAAGATGATCTGTTTCTGTTATTACATTTTCAGATTCAGTTTATTTATTGGGGCATTTTAGGCCTTTATTAGATTGGAAAGCTGAAGACAAGAAAGAGGGAGAGAGAGGGGGAATGACATGCAGCAAAGGGCCGTGGGTCGGAATCAAACCCGCGACCACTGCTGCAAGGACTGAGCCTCTATATATGGGGCGCACCCTCAACCAGGTGCGTGACCCAGGCACCCCCGAATTAGATTCAGTTTAAATAGACAGCCTATTCTGAGACACTTCATGCACCAGGTAATGTAAGCTAAATGGGGCTTGAGGGCTGGTGTTGGTGAGAGCTTTTATTGGTGCTGAGATGCTCTGAAAGGATCAAGGATACCATTACTTCCTGTTGAGCCATCTGGGCTTGTTGTGGTCGTCAATGAAATGTCTGTGATGGGCAGTAAAACAGAGGAAGAGGCTCACACTCTGGATTCCTTCCATCAGTGAGACTTCCATCAGTATTTGCTGCTTAAAACTTACAGAGAAAAGATTTTACCCTCTAAAATGCCACATGGAGTATATTATTCAAGTCAAGAAATCTGTTAACTGTTCATTTTGTTGCTGTAAGTTGACTGTAATGCCCCCAGGCTTGTCAAGTTGATGTTTTGCCATGTGTTGTTATGCACAAACTCACACACAACATGTGATATTGCATATGTTACTACAGCTAAGAATGAATACTGAATATTATAGTGAAAAAAAAAAAAAAAAAACTAAACTAAATGTAACATGGTTTTGTCCTAGCAATGTGATTGGTCAAAGACCTCTTCCAGCTGTGCCCTTAATACCCACAAAGCACGGCTTTCCATCCTGGAATGTAAATACAGCACATTCAGGGCCATGTACAACACAGCAGATGGTGTCCAGTTGTGGCTTACATACGTACATGTAGTGTGTGTGTGTGTGTGTGTGTGTGTGTGTGTGTGTGTGCACGTGTGCATGCGTGCGTGCATGAGTGCGTAGTATTCAAGTCTAAAGGTTTCAGCAATCTGATCCCACCCCAGATTTTCGGCTAATGCTATATATATATATATATATATATATATATATATATATATATATATATATATATATATATATATAATCTTACTTTACTTTTACCAGAATCTTAGATTCTGTGACTTGACTATGAAGTACATACTTTATAGACTTGCAGCTCCAATTCTCAGCTGAAACTGTCTAATAACATAGAATGAGACACTGAAAGCCAAATGAAATATTGAACATTTCTGTTTGACAGCAAACCAGACTGGATTAAATTACACAGTGGGTAAATTTGAACAACAGACTGTAAAATGAAAAAAAAATCTAATTCTGTGAAACCCAAGGGAAAAAAAAGTGCATAAGTTGGCTTTTCAAACCATCCATCATCACTCTTTCCACTCGTCTTTCCGTCTCTCTATCCTCCGGCATGTCACAGATAAACCTATGATGATGATTAGGTTTTAATAGATTTTAATTTTAATAAAACATTATGTAAAGTCGCCAAAAAATAATCACATACTGGTAAATGCATGTACAGTACAAGAATTCTAATGAATTATTCTCTCTCTCTCTCACACACACACAATATATATATATATATATATATATATATATATATATATATATATATATATATATGGGGGGTACTTATTTTCGTAACAATCAAGTATCAAAAACTGAGGAGAGCACGCTGTTGGATGCTGTACTCCTCTCCTACTTCAATGCCTAATGAATCTATCTCTCTCTCTCCCTGACCCTGTCTTTCACTGGTTGAAGCCTGAAAATATTGTAAACAAATTAATAACATAACTAATTCCACTGTTCAGCTCTGTTTCAGACTGATACCTCTGGTTCAGGCTGGTCCTTATCCTCAACACGTGCCTTTTTCAGTCACGGAAAATACTTTTCAATACTCATCTGGATTGAAGCAGCAAACATTCAGTGTAAGAGTAAAACATGACATAATATTATTTATAATACGTTTATTTGATTCATAGCTGCTACATATAGTGTTTTGACCTCGACAACCCAACTGCATTTTACCGCAAACTTGCGACTAGTTAACTTTCTAAAGCAGGCGCAATCGCTTGTTTGCTAAGAGTCGGGTCAGTGATTGTGAATGTGTGATTGTGTAAAGGTGTTCACGAGATAGATACCAATCTTTAGTGAACTAGTGAATTTCGCCAGCCGTCTTCTCTCCTTTATGGAGACAGACTCTGTGTGCAAGGTGGGCTCAATGGTGTTTTAAGCCTGCAACGTCGCCTTACAGGCAGCTAACCCTCACCTTAACACTAACATAACTTCTTTGACATAAAGACATTGTCGGTACACGATCCGTTCTGCCTGCACGATCCGTTCTGCACATGCGCAAAATGTTCGCGCATGCGCGGTTGTACGAGGATTTACGACACTGCACGATCTGTTCCACGCTTCCGGTCAACAGCCAAGCTAACGTTAGTTTAGCTAACAGCTAATTCGGCTAACCGCTAGCTGACAGCTAGATTCAGTCTAAAATAACGTCAACTCAACTGCCGTTAGCCTCCACAGGCAAGCTAACGTTAGTTTAGCTAACAGCTAATTTGGCTAACTGCTAGCTGAGACAGCATGTAATAACTTTAAAAGACCCTCAAAATAAAACTTGAAAATAAACATTGACATATATAACAAACACCTAACATATATAACAGCTGTTACGTCAGTTCTACTTTACTTGTGCTCATTTAAAATACAATCACTCAATACTTGTCTTTATTGTTATTACTGTGAAGTCTTAATTTAGCTGTAGCCTGCTTTCCCCATTACGTTTGAGTTAACGTTATTTTAGACTGAATCTAGCTGTCAGCTAGCGGTTAGCCGAATTAGCTGTTAGCTAAACTAACGTTAGCTTCCCGGTGGAGGCTAGCCATAGGCTAGCGTGGAACAGATCGTGCAGGTCGTATGGATACGTAAAACAGTATTGTCTTGCGCATGTGCAGAACGGATCGTGCAGGCAGAACGGATCGTGTACCGACAGACATAACCATTGCTGCGCTGCCTGAAAAGCGACGTTGGGGGCTAAAAACACCAAACACCGCACGGTGGGAGGAGCTGTGTGTGTGTATGTGAGTGAGACACAAGTAACAGAGAGACGGAGGAGAGCAGGGAAAGGAAATGCAGAAGAACGTGTTTTAAATCGCGTTTAAAAAAAATAATAATAACGAAACACAATGTGCGGCGGCCAGTGTTGATAGTGCAGCGCACCGCCACACATTAGTCTATGTGTGGGAAACACTGTTTTAAAATGCTTGTTTTGTTAATGAAGTTTGGATCAATCAGGGCTATGCTATGCAGGAGAATGTCAACACTGATAGGCTTTCGAAAACACAGCGTCACGCAAATCTCTCGCTTGAGTTAATAAATTATTTGCGTCATTTGCACGAGGTGATGCAGCTTCAGCTGGAAGTAGTGGACAGGGTGAGAGGGATCAGAGATTTTTGGAAGGGGGGAGCCAATAATCTTTGATGATTTATTGACTGTGCGCTGCATTGTTTTTGCGTCTGTAATATTGCATGCTGCTGTAACAAACTGTTATGGATGAGGTGAATATACTGTCAATGATGGCTTTGTAAAACAGAATTTTTTTTTGAGCTGTCTTCAGAAAAACATCGTCTTTTCTGGGCTTTTTTGGTAAAGTGTATTGATGTTTCGTTTAAGCGTGTTGCTGATGTGTGTGCAAAGACATTTCAACAAGTCAGTAATGGTTATGGGTTCAATTTGTTTGAAACCTGTTTGACTGCTCATGTTTCTTGGACTGTTTCTTGCAATTAATGTAACTCAGTGAGTAACATGTTACTGATAGCAATGATGGTGAAAACTTTGAGAATAAAACCTGACTGATCCTCTAAGTAAGCTACATAGTGCATTTTAAGGTGGAATCAAATGTAACAGATGCCTGATGCAGTGAGTGGTTCCAATTGAAGTTACACAGTTCAACACAATCGACAGATGACGCAAATCTTGGCTTACACAACCGTCAATTCAGCACAAGGTGAGAAGTCCTTGGCTTTTATTCAGCGATAACGTAACCAACAGTGAGCAAGTGAAAGGAAGCAAAATGTGTGTGTGTGTGTGTGTGTGTGTGTGTGTGTGTGTGTGTTTGTGTTTCGTACAATTTGCTCCAAGCCCAAAGAGAGCTTTTCTTCTACCAAACAAACCAGAAGGACACAAGCTCTTTTGCTTATACTTTTAGAAGACTGCCATGTGATTATGTAGTGTGTGTATATTTGAGTGTGTGTAATGTACATTGTGCAGAGAAAGCTTATATGCTCACAAACAAGCTGCAAGGTTAAAGACTTTTCATGCTAATTCTGCTGTGAATACCTATCCCTGTGTGTTTGCAGACAGAAGACTGATTTGATGTGGTAATGTGTGTACAATGATAAACAAAGTAGAAAAACATGAACTAAATTTAAAAGGAGACACATTTTTGTACACAGAGAAACTACACGCATGCGCACACATGCGCACACATGCGCACGCACGCGCACGCACAAAGCATCCTCAAAGTTAAACAGTGAGAACATTGTCACTATTTGCTGTGATTATGGCGAGCTATATGACCATCAGTTACCCTCCTTTATCCTTCAACTCACACCTTGAGGTATTAAGATGGATTACAACTGTGTGTGTGTGTGTGTGTGTGTGTGTGTGTGTGTGTGTGTGTGTGTGTGTGTGCGTGTGCGTGCATGCGTGCATGTATCCCAGCCTTAACTTGTTAACTTGTGTCCTTATATATGTTTGCTAAGAGGAATACTAATAATTGTTCATTTCCATTCTTCATTTAGTTTCTTGTCTAGGTTACTTGTGTATTTTCTGCATATTCTCCTCATTCTGTTGCACTTTAGTGACTACAACCTGTAGTCTTTACGTTATATGATAAAAACTTACGTACGATCATTGGCCATTGACATAGGTAGATTAAGTGGTATCCTCCACGGTATCAGTCCATTTGATGTTTTTTTGTACTTTATATGATGATTTAAGGTTTTTTTTTTTTAGTAAAATGGCAGACATCTTCTCATTACATGTAGATGATTATTAGGGTTGGGTACCGAGACCCGGTGCTAATATGGCACCAGTGCCTTAATGACTGCTATCTACCGGACCGAATAGCAACGAGGATTTCGGGGCCTCATTTCAGTGCCACTGATATGCCTGCGCTTCTCTCTGATGTTCCAAAACGGACGACTGAAGCATCGCTGCACGTGATGCTAGTTAACACTACACTCAACAGCTGGTAACGTTAGCCTACCTACCGCTAGCTAGTAGCTGGATTAAACACGGTTAAATGCTGACAGCTAACGTTAAACGGTGTATAGTGTGACTGTATTTCACTGTAGAGGATTCCAACAGCGGGACGTAACAGTCTGCAGGCAGCTGCCGTTGTCGGAAAAACAACACTTGTTGAGGCTACCACTTGAAACTGGTAGCCTCGTGGTGCATTCAAAGTTATTGTAAAATACCCTTTTCCCATCTGGTGGTTGTTTTTGTCGTTCAACAGCAATTTACTAGTGAAATAAGTTATCGTTATAAGTTATAGTTATTACATTATTATTAAATAATTTAAATTTAATTTTGACCATATGGCCTTAGCAATAAACAAGCCGTTCTTTAATGTTGCTGACTGTTTAGTACCATTCTTTTTTTTCCTTTCTTAAAAACGGTTCAGACACCATTTAGGCACCGGCACGTTTTAAAAGTATCGTTTTAGCACCGGTATCGGAAAAAACCCAAACTATACCCAACCCTAATGATTATAAAGACCATATAGTCTATATCCAGAACGTTCCACTTCCGGGATTGCTCAGTTGCCTCCGGAAATTCCGCCGGATTTCACTCTTTTCGGCCAGATGTCCGTTTCCTTCCGCTTTCTTTGTGTTGTAATTTTAAACTCCGGTGGATTTATGAGGACTATGGTTAACTGCTCCTCAGATCTCTGCAGGGTAAATCCAGACAGCTGGGTTGAATATGAATATGAGAAGGAAGAGGAGCCGTTGGAGGAGAAGAAAGAAATATATATTGACAGGAAATTAAAGTGTAAACGAGAACTAGGAATACATAGAACATACAGAAATAAAGAGACAGAGAGAAGAGGCTGACATGACTCGTCTTTCTGCAGGAAAAGCTGTCAAGGTACTCTTTGCCCTTGAGTGGGCAGCGACACACTTCTCCATCTCTCCTGCTTTCTCCCTCTCTCCATCCATCCATCTCTCCCCATGCCTCCCAGTAAATTTTAAGTGGAGGAGAAGAACTGAAAAGCAGACACTTGAGGGGGAGTGACACATCTTGCTCTCTCCCTCTTGCTCTAGATATTTATATCTCCAACCCCCCCTACTTCCCTCTTTCTCTTCAACCTCCCTCATTTTTATCCTTTGTCCTCCACCTGTCTTGTATGTACTTTAAAAAGAAAATGTTGTGAGAACACAAGAGGTGTCAGGGTGGTAAAAGTCTAAACTTCTCTAAAATTTTGGCTGTTCTAAAGTATTAAAATCTTAAATTCAGTCATGAAAGGTCAGAGTTTTGAACCATGCACTGACGGCTGTCTTTGTGCAGAGTGTGCATGTATAAAAACATGGACAGAAGCACAACATGCATTCCTTTGTCCTTTGTTTGTAGTCTGACCAATCTCAAATAAGACCAGACTATGGTTTTCTCACTGCTAGAAACCTTGAGAACATCGTTAAGTGTCAACAAAGCCTTTTTCACATATAAACTCCGGCGAATCAGGTTCCGACAGGAGATTGTCCATGTCAGATGTGTTCTCACTTACTGGAAATACTCGGTTTATTTTAGGCGAAGGGTGGCACCATGGTAGAGCGTGCATAGAGGCAGGACATGGCGCAGATTACACCGGCGTCAGCCCTTACCAACATAAATTCCCGAATTGCATTGTCTCTCCAGTTAGAGATTTCCGTTGCCGTCTTGTCTTCGCGTAAATCACCCTTCTTCTTCACCCTCCTTTTGTTTGACAATACTTCGAACGTCAACAAGAAGTGACATCACCCAACATCGCTTAGAGCACCTTTAATCAGAGATGGACTCGGGAGCTGGCAGGGTGAAGGCCGTTTGATGTCCGATCCAACTAATTCAGACAAATGCCTTCTCACATATAGCTCTGCTAGGTAATAACTAGATCATTTCAGGTTTGCAGAGCATGTGTAAAAGGGGCTCTACAGTAAAATGTAGTTAAGTCAATGGCACATAGTCGCTCATTTATGAAATTCCAATAAATGAAGAATCTTCTTAATTCTGAAAGTTACTACTGACCATGACTGCATTAACAATCTAGTCATGAGTAATGAGAATATTTTATTTACAGCTTCGTGAATTTTCCAGTTTGGGTATTTAGAAACATGAATAAAACAAAGTCTTTGCTGAGGAAAACTGAGGGGAAAAAAATCAAGAAAGCAAAAGAAGAAAAAAAAAACCACCCAAAAAGCATGCAAGGGAGAAAATTTCTTTCATATAATATTTCTTGCCAAAACTACAGGGCAAACACACTGAACCCAGTATACAGACAGATAGGGGTACAGTAGGAGACCATTTCTGTCCCACAGGGTAAAATCTACACTCATGTACCCCCAAGGGCTAATTATTGGATCTAATCTAATTATTGGTAACTATGTGTTCCTTTTTGAGGGCCAAAACGGTACATATATTTTCCTGAGCCAATATCAACGGTACAACAGCTGCACTTTAGAAGGTACAGCCCCAGTGACACACTGTTACAATGGTAAAATTATGTGCTTTATTTTCAGAGAGTTTCCATGGTGGCCTGGATGTGCCGATACAGAGAGAAGATGAGTTAAATGCTGCTTACATTAATTCTGGATGGTAGGACGGACACTAGTTATTATTATGGTGTATCCCTGTCTCCTAGAAATACCATTTACTACTAATCTCTTTTGGATTACGTCCACTGGTGTCGTTTCTTTCCAGTGCTACATCTATCTGACAAATCTTAAAATTATTTTCATTGATAAAAACAAAATGGACACATAATGGCTGCAATGTAATTAAGTATATTCAGTTTCATGCCGTTTTACAGTGAATCACATACATGACTAAGGCTTTTAACTTCAAGTGAAGAAGGTTGGATTATTTTTCAAAAGGACTTCCTGTACTGGAGGAGGGTGTGATTGATTTACGTTGGCATCAACACCCACGTACACACACATAGACATGAAGGTACTCCATATCCCAACACATTGGTGTGAAGGTCAGGTCTCTGCTGATGGATGTTGACGTTAAAAGGTGAGGGAAAAGGTGATAGCTACACATGCACAGACACATTTAACCTCCATTCAACCATAACTCTAAACCCATCGCTTATTCCTTTCCACGCTCTTTTCCCCCTCTTTATCTCGACTCTTTTCCTCTTCTCCGCTGAAATCTATCCCTTTAACCCTGTCATTCTTGCATGCAGTGAGCTTCTAAGCAGATTCAGTATGCTCCTGCTATCATTACTTATTATTGTCAGGTTTTACAGTTCAAGCCCCTCATCTCTCACATGGCTCGCAGCGTGACTCTAGGGATGGCAATTTCAGTGTGTTTCACGGTCAGTTCAGTCCAACAGTTTGGTCCCCAGAGGATGAATCCTAATGACTTTGGTGATCCCTGATTTAGGTTTTAACAAGGAAGAATAATGTGTGTAATGAAAAAGACAATATATCTGGTTCTGCTGCATCATTTCATTTCATGAGTCCGCCAATGTAATCGGAGCGCAATGCGAAATTGGAGCTCTCTTTAACTTTTCATTTAGTGCCACAAATCTGGTCCAAATTTTTTTAAATTAATGAAATTCCCTAAACATGCAAACATTTGCTAATTAACCTGCTTGATGATTGATGGAAAAATTGCACCAACTTTTAGTATTTAGCTTAAAGCACCGCTGATTATAAGAAAACCCTCACAGCATAGATGTAGTCTTCCTTGTTCCTGTCGTCTCTGTCTCAGCACACAGTTTAAGTGAAGACGTCTCTTCCACCTTTTTTAACATCCCTTCATCCGCAGTTCTGTCCTTCCTGTTATGTCCTTCCTCCCATCATGGCCTCTCTCAGTCTCTCCATCCTTCCTTCCTTCACAATTTCCTCCTTACCACCTTCTCCTAATTTCATCCTCTTTGCTGCCCACCTCCCCTCAATTCATCAACCCCTTTCCCTGCCAGCCCTTGTTTTCCTCTGTGTTTCCATCACTCCTCCCTCCATTCCTCTCACTAATTGGTGTCCTGGAGGTCTTTGACTTAAGACCCCTCCAGAGCCCTCAGATTGCCCTTGGTTGTACTCAACCTAAAATCCCTCTGCAGCTTCACCTCCCACTAATCAGGCGGCAAAAAGATGGCCGACGGCACTGAAGGGTCCTCATGCTGAAACATTTTAAGATGTTTGGCTAAGGGCGAAGATAAGGACACAGATACAAACAAAGATAATTAAAAGAGCAGACTGGTGCACGCACGCATGCACACACACACACACACACACACACACACACACACACACACACACACACACACACACACACACACACACACACACACACAGGTGGGTGGAAATCGGGTCGCAAGCCGTAATCAGCAGTGATGGAAAGTCAGAGTAGAAAGCAGACGGGAGGAAGACATGAAAGAAGATTACTCAGACGGAAAAAGGAGGAGTGCGGCAAACAACCTTATTCAAACCAAGCTTGAAAAAGATGAAGGAGCAGCGAGATGACATTGGCTTTCGAAGGGTTTTTGATCACGTTGCGTGTCAGATTCTGAAAAATCTACATCAAATGTGTTCACCCTACAGGTATATCATTGGCACATGCAGTCAATTGTTTTGCTTTTGATCCAGGTCTTTCATGTTTTGTAGGCCTTTTAGCTCCTAAAGGGAAATATTAATATTTTTTCCTAGTTTTGTGTGGAAGAACTTGACTGGCCCCTGTCACTTTATTGTTGTACTGTAATGAGTGTTGTTCCGTTCTGAAAAGTTATTTTCATATAAATAATGTTCATTATTATTATTATTATTATTATTATTATTATTATTATTATATTCCTTTAGATACTGTAATGTTTATCCCTCTTATGAGACATCATAATTTATCTTTATTGTTTCCTTGAGGGGGTATTTCAGAATAAAAGCCCACTGAATAAGAAACAAGTTAACAAAGACCTTAAAAGGCCAAAACAAATTAAAAAATCAGGATTTGTTTGACAAAGAATTCTTATCACACAGTCTACTTGTTCTTGGTCTTCTCTTTTTAATCGCTATGTTTATCTTTTCTTTCCACTGCTATCTTTTATTATGTATTATGTATACTTTTTTGTAATATGTCCTTGGGTGACTTGAAAGGCGCTTTTAAATAAAATATATTAATAAATGTATTATTATTATTATTATTATTATTATTATTATTATTATTATTATTATTATTATTATTTCTTACAGTGCTTGAATATTCTGGACCTTTCAGCAAATGGAGTTTGTTCAGTTGTCATGGAGATGGTAACAACTAAACTCCCTTTATGACAACTGAGAAAACTCACAATGCTGATGAAGGCCATGAGATGTGCCTGAAAGCTCTGGGTGGAAAAACAAGTAAGTGGACCTTGTGATAAGAGGTTTTTTTGTCAAATTGCTATTTCAATGTCAAGAATAAACTTCAAAGACAAGTCAGGACTGTAACTACACAAACGATGCATCTGTTATTTGTGCATTTACTTTTCTTTATTAGCAAATATATCAGCAACTACATATTGGCATTTACGAACTGCCCATTTATTCAAAATTATCTATTTAATTTATTTGCCATCAGCAATTTCTTTAGAATGAAATGTCACATATTTTCAATCACTCAGCTGTTCTTTCATGTTTGATTTTTACAATGTTGCAGCTCATTGCATCATATAAAATGCCACCACTACTGCTTTGCCACCAAAGGTTAGTTCGATAGCAATTCCTTATGGCTTTTTTTACTTCCTTTGTGTTCTAGTACGTTGTTGTTTTCATGTATTTCATTGTCTGTCTCCCAATGATTGCTTTGTTTGTCAGCCTCGCTCTGTCTTATCACTGTCTATCTGCATCTTGGCAGATTCAATTTAATTGGCCTTTATTGGCACAAAGCACACAACAAGCCAACAGCCAACAAACCGTGATGCAGTCGAATACTAACAGCGAATCCACATCTGAGGCCGATCTGTTGATGTATCTGTTTGTCTCTTAATTTACCTTCATCGCAGAAAGAAGATAGACACTCTGTAAACAGGAAAACATAAGGATTAAGGTTTGCATTCGGATAAACAGAGACACGCGACAATCACAAACACACACAGAGGTAGGGGGTAATGCACCGTGAAATGAAATACGCAGCAGGGTTTTGGTGAAGGCCCTTCAATCAGTCAAGTGATTGGGACCACAGCCATTTAACTGACCATCACCCATAGCCCTCCACCTGTTAATAAGCTCAGCTAGGCTTATTTTATGCTAGCTATTTGCCATGTTAGTGGATTGTATTTGAGTATATTCCACATACTGTATTTTATGTTGAGTTTCAAAGTGTCTGACTGTGGGAAGTACAGTTGACAACACAATCTCACCTCGAGCTGATTTCAATCATATTACATCATCTCTATTAGCAGATAAGGTTTGCTCAACTGTCACGGAATTGCAATTGTTCACATTTCCATTTCTATTCTGAACACGTTAGCGATATATCATCCAGACTGGCCCAGTAATGATGCTCCACTAGAAGCTGCTATTTTAACTGCATGCCCTATTAGCCGATATTCTCAAACTTGCAGGCCAAGAATACATTACTCTAACCCCCCACCTGGGGCCTCTTAATAAAGTTGTTCTGGAAAAGCCACTACTTTGGATATACTGTATGTATGTAAAGTCTATTTTTCTTTAATATCCTTAAGGGAAGAACTAATGTATGCAGTTTCTTTCACCCCTGAAATATTATGTGTGCTACTTTGAATAACTGAAAAAAAGGAAACATATTTGACCAGAGGCCTTGTTTTGTGCAAATCATTGTTCATAACTGAATAAACTTCCCAGCAAAAAGAGAATTATCTGTGAAACCATAAGAGAGCTGACCACATCAAACAGAATACGCATCAGTGATTCACACACACACAAAAATAAATAAATAAAAAACATACACACACAATACACACACACACACACACACACACACACACACACACACACACACACACACACACACACACACAAAACGGTTAATTTGTGAGAGAGCTTACTTCTTGCAAATGCAATTTATAGAATGCAAGCGATGTATGGTTGGCAAACAAGGACAGTACAAATTGCTGCCTCTCTCTCTCTCTCTCACACACACACACACACACACACACACACACACACACACACACACACACACAATAACCACTCTACCATGGGACCATCAACCAATATCCACAAAGCGTCTGTAGCCAAGAATGTGTCACATGAGTTATACCAAACGGTCACACACACTCTCCCTGTTTCACACAGACAAAAGCTAGAGGTGACCCCTCCATAGGGAACAGAACGAGGAAACAGAGAAGAGATGGATGGGGTAATGACCAGCATAATGTTCATATCACACGCACGAGTCACACCATGACGACTAAGTAATAAAAACGTTCATTACAGAGCCATCCATTAGCAATGATGATGCTCTTCCTCCTGTCATACAGGTGCATTTTCTGCCCTTCATCTGCCCTCATCTATCTCTCACCATCAACATTTACATTTCTCAGGTTTGGTTTAAGCTGCTACACATGATCCGTGGTAAAACCGTGAGGTAGGGGCGCAGAGCAGAGAGGCAAAGTCCTGTGTAAGTCCTCATTGTTTGTAGAATTGGTTGGGCCTTGAAAGGTCAGCGCCAACGAGGTCAAAGTTTAAATAATTTCCACTATGAGCGCAGCGCTTGGCGGCAATTCCGAACTGTGTGCGACGCCAAGTGTAACGCTCCGCCTACAGTAGTTGGGCAGCACCACTCTCCCCATAGGCATATAACAATGTAACAGCCAGCGCAGGGCGGTTTTACTGCTAATCATCTGTAGGCAGCTTTAAGTACAGAGAGATTTACCTTATTGTTCAATAGGGTTGACAACCAGTCCTATTTATATCGTCCAATCGTGGTTACTTGAAATCACCGATACAGTAGGTGAGCTGATCGCCAGGTTATTAGGGTGATTTATATAAGAGAGTGAACATTTTTACCAGCCGAGACACTGGTATTGTGTCAAAATGTGATCCTGGACACACCTACTGTAGCCAGAACTACCACAGACGAGGGTTTGAGTACTTTTCCAGGTGTTGATATGTCTGCGGCCAGATTTTGTCAGCGTTTTGATAGCGTCATAACCATGCAAAATACAGTTAAGGAACTTTACAGGTGTGTAGTTGAGATCAAAATCAATGCCGAGCTCCAAGATGGGTGTGGTGCGAGCAAGGGTGCCAGAAGTAAGGGGGGTAGGAAGATGGGAATGGGCTATTGGCCCCTGGCCCGTTTAGACGTCGTGGCTGGTGGGATCACATTGCAAGATAGTCTTTCATTAAGGATTTAAAATTCACTCATGCTGATTAACAGGGCTCAGAGGGCAGACATGCCGCTTTAACAGAAACATTTCTAAATGCACAGTAGGATGCAGATTCTAGAGATTATTTTATAACATTTTAGTTCTGATAGTAAGTTAGTTAAAATCGCCTTAATATCGGTGTAGGAAAAAAAACATCATCACTTCAATCGTAGATATACTGTACGATCCCATCGCCAATCGTCACAAGCCTATTGTTCGGACTAAATAAGAAACAGTGTAAAATCTCCAGCAAAGTGAGATTGAGGTGAGATGAAGTCAAAATTGTTAAATGTAAATGAGATATATAGGGTTAAAGGAGTTATCTGTAAAGTGGATGTAAATTTGTCACCCGTCCACTTTCATCTCTGTTTTAATGTCATTTCATTAGAATAATTATCAAGGGGACTTCATGGCTAAAAGCATAAGCTTGAAGAATTTAACATATTCACATATATTAAACCACTATATGGGAATTTTTCTTGCCTATTATTGCTCTTATACAGGTACAGAATCCACCTTGAAACAGCACCAACAAACCTGGCCAAACACAAGCCTTTCCATCACAATAAACTTCAAATGGAGAATCGCTGGAACTCATTCAAACTTCAAATGTGTTTTGTGTAAAACAAAGAACAATGCCTGGAGGCGTTGTTCACTTGAAGGACCTGCATTGTCCTTTGTTGGTGCCGTTGTTCTAAATGCTTTCTTTACTGCTACGGGAAGCTTTCAGCTTTCTATAAGAGATTGATAATGGATAAGTCAAGGTTGTTACTGTTGTTACTGTCAAAAGATGAATTTACTAAGAAAATATTGAATAATTTAAAGCAGGGGTATTTTTTTAAGCAAAGCACCCCCTATAACTTAACAGAGATGGAGCAGGGACCCACTACTACATATATTGTATAAAATGAAGTTGCATATTAAACTGGGCCTACCATAATGTGTAGGGCAGCCTAAAGCCTTTTTACATTCCATCGAATACTAAGTTATTAAAATAGCCTAATAATTGTTGGCATGATTTTATAAATCAACTTTTAATGTTACACATACATGTGGTACAGTGAATCCTTAGGATGAACTGTACCTGTGGATGGCCTTAGTGACTACCTTACCTATAGGCCAGAAAGCCTATCATCAGTAGGGATTATATTTGCTAATAATATGTTGGATTCATAGGACTTTTTAATTTTTGAAAGTCCCGGACCCCCCTATTGAAGATCCCTAATTTAAAGTTTAGTGAGAGCAGGTTAAGAATGTGGGGGTAAGAAATGTGTCCTTCCTAGTCCCTCACTCATGGTCAGTCTAAGATGACGGTTTTCTGTTTGGTTGTTATAGAAACTGTTAACTTTTACTTGTGAATGTATATACATGTCTATATTTAATGACAAATGACATGAAATTCATTTTCAAATAATGCATTTAATTTGTTACTGACTTTGTCTTTATGTGCATACAGCAAAACTAGTTTTTCTCGTTTGTGTCATTCTTTTCTGCTTTATAGTAAAGCAGAAGAAGTAACGCCGCAGTTTTCCCTGTGCTAATATTCAGGAAACACAGATAAGAAAGTGTAACCTGACCGCCAGATGGATTGCTTCGCATTTGCTCGGCATATCCATCTGGGAACTTTCCATTGGAGAACTTTTGGGAAGGGGCGAAAATACTGGTTAGCTGATTGGATAAATGATCTGTCTATCACCACCTTCTTCACGACTAGCGGAGCCAGTTGATATATCAAACTCTTGCCGAAGCCGCCATGTTGTTTAGACTGAACAGTCGCTTCTCGTTGCGTCACACCTAAACCCGCCTCAAAACCAACGCTGATTGGTCGATCGTTTGGCGAACGGCTCCAAATTTTCTCTGTCTCAAGATGCCAGACTGATCTGCGAGTGGAAATCTGGAGCTCCTGAGATCAGGACGGTCTCACGTGGCTAAAGAAAGTGTGCTGCATGCAGAAATTACACCCCCGCCTTAAAGTATCTGTTACGACATCGATCATAAGTGAGCTGAAAACCAATTCTCAATCTCATTCCTCTTTCCACTTCTCTCTTACCCTTTGCTTGATATAACTTCACATGCATGTCAGAATCTGACTGTTAACCTTGTTGCTTAATAAAGTTTAGCTCGAACCCCAAACTCTCTCTTCCGCTCTCTCTCTTTTTATCTGAAGGGCAGCAGGTGACATTAAAAGAGAATTGCATCTTGGTACTGTAGTGATGCGCGTAACAACACTGGAGCCTTCACCTTCAATCCACCTCCTTAATACTCTTATACACACACACACACACACACACACACACACACACACACACACACACACACACACACACTGCATGCCCGTTGCACTGGATGGCTCCACTGATGAACTGAAGTTTTATTGTGTTGGGTCTATCACGAGTCACGTCAGGGAGGAGAGGGGAGGAGACACTGATGATGAGAGGAGGAGGGGAGGCGGAGACAGAGGAGCAGAGGAAAGCAAAGATAAATAACTTTGTGACATTGCTGTCTAATGCTGCTTCTTAAAAAAAGAGCTGTGGCTGAAAAGAAAAAAAAGTGCAAGAAAAATGTATTTCAAAAAGAAAAGTGTTCCGCCATCGTTCCTCAAATTTCGAATGTCATAACTCTGTTTGACGCACCCACCGCTAGCCTAATTTAGCACAGATCCTGGAGTTAACCGGCTTCATCTAGCCTACTGCTCCCAATAAGTGACAAAATAACGCCAACATTTTCCTATTTACATGTTGTGATTTGTATAGTCACAGCGTGTACAAATAACAAGGTCACATGAGACACAGCCATCTTCTTACCGTATACATACTGGGAACTATATTCTCAGAAGGCGAAGCTCTGCTACTTGGGCGGAGTGATTAGCGCAACGCCTGAAAAGCACCGTTGTTACTCTTAGCTCCTCACCACGGGGCTTCTCAGGTGCTGCGAGTAAATCACGCCCAAGTAGCAGAAGTAGCAGTGCTTCGCTTTCTGAGAATATAGTTCCCAGTATGTATACGGTTAGAAGATGGCTGTGTCTCATGTGACCTTGTTATTTGTACACGCTGTGACTATACAAATCACAACATGTAAATAGGAACATGTTGGCGTTATTTTGTCACTTATTGGGAGCAGTAAGCTAGATGGAGCCGGTTACCTCCAGGATCTGGGCTAAACTAGGCTAACGTGCTTTTAAAGTTTTTTGCTTGCGTCATCTTGGTGTGAGCTACAAAGTCACCTTGAACTAGATAATTTTACTAGCATGGAAGATTTTAAAAACAGGATTAAGGACTTTCTGACCAATGAATGCATGTCCTGTTACAGAACCCTGATCATTGATTGTAATGTAATGTAATCTGCTGTTTGTTTTAAGTCCATCTTTTGTTCGTTTTTATGTTGGAACTTGTTATGCTGCCGTCTTGGCCAGGACTCCCTTGTAAAAGAGATTCTGAATCTCAATGGGAATATTCCTGGTAAATTTAAGGTAAAATAAAAAAAATAAAAACTGTCACAGTACGGTAGGACAAATACTTCTGTTCCAATTCCAAGTTAAGGATATAAATTGGTGTTTTTAAGCCCCCAATGTCGTCTTCCAGGCAGCGCTGCCTGGAAAGCACTAGGATTAGGCAATGGTTAGGGTTAGGGTTAGGTGCCTTGAAGTCGATGGTCGCAGCGCTGCCTTGAAGTCAACGTTGAGGGCTTAAAACACCATCAAGCATACCAATTATTGTGAAAAAACTAGAAAGTTTGTGTACATCAGGAATATGAAAAGTTGCAGAACCACAGACTTCTTTTTGAAGGTTGCTATAAAAATTTGCAACCCCATATAATCAAGGAAATATTTATCTTATCTGATTATCTAATCTCCGCTAGAGTTTTTCTTAACCTTGGACTTGATTCAGGAACTTTGTACAAATACAATTTTGAGGATTTAGTTGTGGAAACCTTAAAAGAGTAGAGCGCTCATAAATGTGATTCTTAATATGCTTCTGCTTTCCTTACAACTTTTTCAGCGACGCAGATTAAGAGCTGAGAGTTTTGTATGACGGCTCCTGACAGCTCGGCCTCTTTTCATCGGCTGAGTGATTTAAAGCCAAAGCTCAATAAACAAAAAACCCTGTAAAATTTTTGTTTTAGTCTTTTAAAGATGAGACGACAAAGGGAACACAGCTGCCAGTGAAGAATTCACCGGCCAGTGCTCGGAGGGAGCTACAATGACTCTACAAGGCATTGTGTCTCCCTTTCTCACAAACACACAGTGAGAAAGTGGAGGAAGGAGCTGTTGCCTTATACAGACATTGCAGCTTTTAAAAAAGCAGAGCAGCACACACAAACACACAGCAGGCAGCACAAAGGTCTCTTTATGCTTGTGCTGCCATCATTGTCGACTGGCCTTGGCATCTTCAAAGCCAGTGACGAAAAAAAGTCACTGAGACTGAGACACAGGGACGTCACTAGGATTGAAAGACAGGGGGGGCTTAGCCCCCAGACTATGCAAAACTTTCCCTTGCAAAATCTTACTTACAAACGTCATTCTAATGTTAGCTTTTAGATACATCAAAGCTGCATGGGGGGACCATACTTAGGCCAGACTTTGCTCCTGCTGAGTTATTCTGTAGGTTATGACTTAAATGCTATCCATCTGTTTGTGTAAATGTGTGATAAACTAATACCATACCTATGTCATCTCTCTATTAGATAAGTTGCAGGTCAAAATAAGACTATTTAATTACACTAATTACTGTTACTGCATGGTAGAGTAGTTGAATCAGTGTCATGTCAACATCCAAAATGTCATGTCCAGCACAAATCAGTAAAACAGACAGAGGTCAGTGTACCATGACAAATGACAGTACTATAGAAAGAATAAAATAATAAATAGCCATTGTTGCATACTTTATCATGTAAGCTGTTGATAAGGATCCTATTTAAAGTACCTACTTTCTGAATTTAATAACCTGATGGCAGAGGAATAAAAGTTTCAACGATTACTATATGTCAGTCCCTCCAGGATTTCGATGCGTTTTTTTGAGATTGTTGCCTCCCAAAATGCCTGATTTTGTGGCAGCTTTTGTAAAAAATTGCGATAAAAGTTGCAATGTCTTTGGTATTTTTGTTGCAATGAAGTTGTGAGAGACAGTGAAAATTGCAAAAAAATTGTGATTTTTAAATTAATGCAGAAAGTTAAGTTGGTCAGAATATAGCATATATAATAAATATCATAAAATAATTTAATTTAGGCTATGCCTTAGTGCCTAGACCTGCCAACAAATGCCTGTTGTTAGAAGAAAACAAAACACCCCACACTTTCTTAGCCCTGTAGACCTGTGGTTCTCAAACTTTTTGACATCAAGGACCCTTAAACTGACAGAAACTAGACCACGGACCCCCATTTGATTCAATTTTGTCTAAGGGTCCCCATCTGATAGGATTTTTGCTTTTAGATGTTTTATTACAGAAAGTCTATGAATGAATCTATGAAACATTGTGTTAATTATAGATGGAATTATAGTGAAAATAAGTTATTTCACTTTTTGCTGGGGACCCCCTGGAACCTCCTCAAAGACCCCTGGGGGTCCCTGGACCCCACTTTGAGAAACATGCTGCAGACCACTAACGTTACTGACATCAATCAAACCACTTCCCTCAGAATCAGCTGCCCTGCCAAACTCCTGCTTCTCTCTCTGTCTCTCTTCCTCTCTTTCTTTCTCCCTCTCTGTCAAAATATCTGCTCAATAAATTGAAGGATATAACAGTACAATAGCATTAACAGTGACACTATGAAATTTAGTTTTCAGTGACAACATTCTGTGGGGACTGATATTGTTTTTAATACTATAGCGATAGCATGCTAATGGCAAAGAATAGAGAACTTCGGATAGCTAATTAGGTTAGTAATTTCTTGTATTTCACTCATTCACTCTAGCTAAATTATTGTTTACCATAGCCAGCTAAAATATCTCTTTATCTTTACCTCAAGTAAACGTAGCTAGAGTTAAGCAAGTAAAAGTCATTAACAACAACTTACAATTTCACTCTGTATCACTCACTCTGTGTGCAGTAGCAAGTTCAGACCAAAGAAAGACACCAATGAGACGAGACGGGACGGTGTATTATCTTCATAGCCATCGACTCTTTGTACTTTTGTCTAACTTTCGACTTTCCAGCTTTTTTGTAGCTGGATATATTATTTGTTGTTTCTAAATATGAATTTGGATAATGTCAGCGATAGTGAGATGCTTGCTGCAGTTGCATTTCGAGTGATAAATAGGCAAAAACATTTTATTTCTCGGATTTACTGCTTTGTTTTAATGCCGCCAGGCGCTCTTCTCTGTTCAGTCACTCTCTACCTCAATCGTCCAAATACCGTTACGTGCACGCGGGCTTGTTGAGCCTCCGTCTCTGCCTTTTCCACCAGCTAACAGTTCATGAAATATAAATAAAACAGACAGACTGCAGTGCATGACGACACAGAGATGAATGGTGAAGGAAGACTGATTCAAAGTAGTGAGTGATACAGAGTGCACTGTAAAATAAAATATATATATATATATATATATATATATATATATATATATATATATTATTATTATTTGGGGGGACTTAGGAACATTTTGGGGTTGTTTCAGCACCCTTAAAATAGGCCTAACGACGTCCCTGTGAGACACAGCCCGAGGGCTTCACGTTCATATTTAATGCACGCTGTTTCGATCGATTCTACAGTCAGCAGGGGAGACGATTTCGATAATTTATGCAAATGTTGGTGAGATGCTAAACTCCTTCATCACAGTTGAACGGGACCATTGTCCACACCGTGTGTGTGTGTGTGTGTGTGTGTGTGTGTGTGTGTGTGTGTGTGTGTGTGTGTGTGTGCAGGAACCCCACGCCCTCCACTCTTAAACAGGAACATTATTGGAGATTAAACAAAAAGAAAAAGACACACTCAACACACTTCCTAACTGACACTTTCTTGATGTGCCTGCCTCCATTATAAAAACTACTTAAGCCAAGTAAGGCTGACAAAACACCCGGGCCCCCCTGGGGAGGAGCAGAAGAGAGGCAGGAGTGAAGAGGAGGAGAGGAATTTTCGGTCATTTTAATTGCAAAGCTTGTTAGCCTTTTTCTCTGTTGTTAGTGCCTTATTAGCATGTCATTATAGAGCCAGACGGCATTTGATAGACAGCCTGGAGGCGAGCAATTACTTTGTGTGTATATGTGCGCGTGCATGTTATGCAGACAGCTATTATTTTGTGTTTACTATATATTAAGATGAAGGTGTGAGTATTGTGGGTTGTCTTTAAAGCAGCCATATTATGCTCATTTTCAGGTTCATAATTGTATTTTAAGGTTGTACCAGAATAGGTTTACATGGTTTAATTTTCAAAAAACACCATATTTTTGTTGTACTGCACCGCTCTCTCTCACTGCTGCAGCTCCTCTTTTCACCTGGTCTCTGTTTTAGATACAGAGTGAGACCTCTTTTCTTCTTCTTCTTCTGTACTATCTTTGATTGCACTCGCACATGCGCAGTAGCTCAGATGTAGATCAGGTCAGCTAGCTAGCTCCATAGACAGTAAAAGAAAGGCCGGTTTCTACAACTTCGGTCAGTTACAAGGCAGGATTAGCTGGGAGACTTCTAAATGAGGGCGCACATGTAAGTAGTTCTTTTGTAGATTATGGTGAACTTGTGTGTGTTGTAGCAGTGCTTTGCTATTGAGAATGAGGTAGCATGCTAGCGTTAGCATGCTAGCGTTAGCATTAGCGTTAGCATGCTAACGCTAACGCTATGAGCTAATGGTTGCGGTTAGCCTGCTCGTTTTTGCCGATTTTGAACAGCTCACCCAGAGACTGAAGGCAGGACACATTCAGAAACCGTATCTCACTCTAAACAGCATGGATGGATTTTTTTCAAAGTTTGTATGTGTGTGGAAGCACCAGAGACACAACATAACACCCCAAATCCCAGAAAAAGTGATTTTTTCATAATATGGGCACTTTAATAGTACCATGTTCTGTTTTCTTCAGCATCCTGTGATTATCATTCATGCGGCTACAGTACATTTCATTATAAGCAAGTTTGGGTGCTTTGCTCAAGGGCACATTGACTGATTTTATAATCAGCGTGGAGAGTGCATCTAGTTTTCTGTTCTATAATCAGATATTTGAATAAACACACACTTGTGACCTTGTACTCCTGATATTTGCCAAGAGAAGAGAGCATTTTCAAATTGAATGATGGGCTATTTTGACCAAGAATAACCACACAAATGTTCTCAACTATGTGATGACACATGTCTGCCCTCTGTCTTAAAATAGAGCTCAGACATTGAGGATGTGAGGAGAGCTAATTTGAGTTTGGTGGGCATGGTGACGGGTGGTAAACCGTGAGTTCCAAAGTCAAAAAGCCCATATCCGCTGATTACGTTCATATTTGGCCATCAGAAGCCTGCACGGAGTGATTGTTGTAGCCATGGGAGCTGCTAATGAGTAACGGATTGCCCACTTCATTAGCAGAAGAAATATATCAAAATCCTTCAACTGTGTGTGCAGCCCTGTCACACTTGAGTAAGCTAATGTCATGTTCTCCTCACTAAAATGAATGGGAATGAGTGTAGTTTCAGTGCAGCCATATTAGATTAAGATGGATAGTTGGTCTTAGAATAGTGGCCAATAAAATTTAGCGCAAAAAGTAAGGAAATTTGTGTTTGGTAGATTATTTCTCTGTGGTAACAATGCTTTTTGGCAATACATCTTATACCGTTGGAAAGCCTGTTTATTATGAGCAGCAGCGCTGAGTATGTGGGTTGCGCCCATGAAAAATTTGCCAAATCTTCTCTGCCAATGCCAAACAGGTTATTTTGCTGTTGCTATTGACACTTGTTTTGATCTTCTGGTACCCCCAGGTGCCGCCAATCAGGTTCCTGATTTAGAGATGAGATTCTGCAACCAGTGGCAATCCCATATCTCCACAGTCTGGGACCGAACTCTATCCTCCAAGATGACAACGCTCGCCCCCACAGGGCGGGGTTTATCAGAGACTACCTCCAGAATGTGGGAGTGGAGAGGATGGAATGGCCTGCCAGCAGTCCTGACCTCAACCCCATTGAACACTTGTGGGATCAGCTTGGGCGTGCTGTTTGTGCCAAAGTGACCAACACAACCATGTTGGCTGACTTGCGACAAATGCTGGTTGAAGAATGGAATGCCATCCCCCAGCAGTGTGTGACCAGGCTGGTGACCAGCATGAGGAGGAGGTGCCAGGCTGTTGTGGCTGTGTATGGTTCTTCCACATGCTACTGAGGCTCCTGTTTGTGAAATGAATAAATTGTTCAATTGCCAATATGTCTTGTTTCTTGAAACTTCAATCATCCAATCCACCAAACACCAAACGAGTCAATGGCAGAATAAGCTGTTTGGCATTGGCAGAGAAGATTTGGCAAATTTTTCATGGGAGCAACCCACATACTCAGCGCTGCTGCTCATCCCACAAATGCTGTTCCTTACAAATGGGGCACCATTTGAAAGGGAACTAAACAGGCTTTCTAACAGTATACGATTTATTGCCAAAAAGCATTGTTACCACAGAGAAATAATCTACCAAACACAAATTTCCTTACTTTTTGTGCTAAGTTTATTTACTGCTAAGCTATCTTTACTTATAAATTCAGCTGAGGGGAAAAGTATGATTGTATAACAACAAGGTTGGAAATTTAGGAAGATATTGAAACAATGGTAATTTGCTTTAAATACCAACATTCATAAATAAAGATGTCATAGCATTGCATAGAATTACCCTTGTTCCAATGGGTACATCAGCACCATTGACAGTGTCATAGTAAAAGAAATCATTGACTCGAAGCAACAGCTTAAACCTGAATCCCAAACTCGCACCAACGTCTTTAAGAGCCAACCTGACAATATCATACATTATTGACCATTAGCCCATCAATGTATTGGCTACACTCTTCTTTTCCTCATCCCACTCAGCACTGCATGCATACAAACAGTCTGGACCCAACCTCAAACTTTAGGAAACTTTGTCAGGGTAGCAAAAATATACTATGGGCTAATTAACTGTCCACCGCTATGTCATATGATTAGTGCTTTAGTGAGGTGATAAACCTGTCATAACAAATGTGTTAGCACCACAGACGGCGCCATACTGCTGCAGAGAAATACATCTGCCACAATGAGTATGTCAGCACCCCGGAGAGTGTAATATCAAAAGACAAATGAAAAAAGCTAAAACTGAGACCCGCATCTGGCAAGTCAAGTATCTATACCAGTAACCAAGCTGTTAGTGGGCATTCACACCAAGAGAAGTGTTACTGTTTTCCGTCAGATTGTTTATAGATTTCGCCGTTTCCAACCACACTTTTGTTTTTTTGTTTTTTTACAGGAGAGTGCTTTGTTGTTGCAGGAAACATTCAGCTATTACACAAACTCCCGGGCAGTTCAGTGCTTGTGTTTCGTTTTTTTACCCTCGTAGTGTTTAAAAACTTTCTTGTGGCAGCGATAGAGGCAGTGATGTTTCCTGTTTACTGTACGGGATTCTCACAGCGCCTCATAACACACTGACAAGACTGATCGCTGGTCACATGATTGGCCAGCGCAGCGTAACGTGGGGTTGCGTTTCTCCAAAAGTTGATTTGGTCTCAACTTTTCGCCGCAGGCCTGCTGCGGTTCTTTGAGTGCCCCCCCCCCTGCGGCAAACCCCCGCTGCAGCCTAAACACACAACCCCCATTCAAAATGAACGGAAAGACCTTTACTGCCAAATTTGAGACCTAATGTGACATGAGATCCAAAGCTAGATTTTTGCTTTATTTTATCCATATTACACCACTTACTCTTCTTTCCATCTTTCCATTGGGCATTGTGCATTGGCAAAGAGAAAGAGAAAACTGTCCAGGCCCTTTATACTGCTGCAGAGAAAAACACCTGTCACAGTTTGTGTTTTAGCACAATGGATAGCAAAAAGCAAAGTAAAAAATAAGGTCCTTAAAGGTAAATAAAAGATCACTTCTCAGTCAAATCAGGTTAGGTGATAGACCTGTATATTAGCACAGAGATACACCTGAAATGAGTGTGTCAGAACCACGGACAGCTTCAATAGAGCTCTTGAATGCACAACATTTTTTATTGTCATTTGTAACCATAATGCTCTATGGCTGTACAGTTGGATCCTACCTAGTTGTTCATTGTGCAAAAATTAAATACAAAACTAACAAATCACTTGGGCTCGACTAAGCCATATGTGCATTGTCCTCATTAATCAAGCATGTTTCAGTGGCCTCTAATCAACCTCCAAATGCTTTCGATTTTAATTGGCAATTGTGGCAGCTGCCAGAAATACATCACTTGACTATGTTAGGTATTAGGTAGGACCCATCTCTGCAAAAAACTACACCTGTCAGAATGAATACAGCAACACTATAAGTGACATAACAGCAGTGTGAACAAACTGAGTGAGAGACACAGGATATACCTAAATAGACTATTTCATTGTGTCACATTGTCTAAAAAGAGAGCTATTTATGGAAAAAAGCTATTGCATAACATTAAAAGGCGTTGAAATGCAGTTATGTCACAGGCCTTGGTACTCAGATAATGTATGCCAACTGCTGGAGAAATTATACCTTTATAGATCATTCTAATTCTGTAGCAAAGTCTGCTACCTGGCTCCACAAACACATAAAAAGACATTTGCGATCTTATAAGGAGCTAGCATTCATCGGACAGACAAGTCATGGCCCAGTCATTAAGAACCTCTGCAGAACATGCTGCTCTAAAAAGGAGTAGGCAGTTTATAGAAAATAACTATTTCAAGTGCTGTAAACCATCATTAAGCTGAGTGAGTGAAGAGGAGTGATGTGCCAACTGATTAAAATTGGCTTCTTGATGACCGTGAAGCTTTGGCACCGTATAGGCAAAACAAGCTAATAGAGAGAGAAAGAGTACAAATACAAGTACTGTACAGACAGGATAAATATGATGTCATCCATATTTGAATCATAATTTTAAAAGTTTTTGCTCACAAAAAAACAAAAAAGGTCTCCATTACCTGGCAACAGTAAGGTGAAGTGCAGTGTGGTCAAGAATGCAAGGACTGAAGCTTTGATAGTCCGAGATAATAACAAACCGTGTTCCTCTGGTTCTGCTTTTAAATTTCTGCTGCTAGGTAAAAATACACCCCCATAAAGTCAGTTTAAATTGGATCATTATAACATACTCTAAACATAAAGACGGCTGCTGTGAAGTAAGTCCTGCACTCCCTGTATCTTCAGATGTCCCTGGAGATTTCCCCTATCCACTTCAAAGATGTATTGAGGAAAAGAAAAGGAACAGCGGTCATGTCAATAAACTGAGACAGGAGGAGAAAGAGGACAATATGAGAGGAAAAAGTAATCTGTCCCGAGTCTCCTTCTTAACCTTTCCCCTCATTTTGCAGCTGCTTTCGGTCTGAAGTGGCCCTCCAAAAAGAGACCTCTGAGGGTTAGTGGTAAAATAGTTCCATGATGTGACGGGACTATTCATTTCTCTGTGGAATGATTGTGGAACAGTAACCCTGACAGCAGAACAGAAACATATCTTTCATACTTAACATATGCTCATATCGATTTAGACACTGTACAATACACATGTACTCACAAAGCTGCATACAAATATATTGGAATTTCCACAAACCTATTTTTCAATATTATATAGTAATTGTCATTTACGTCGATTGTGGTCCCTAGGGAGTCCTTATTGTCCTACGTTATAATCTCTCTGAGTAGCACAGGAATTCATTACATTAATATAGTACGTCCTTGAATGGAGCTTGAGGGGAGATTGTTCATCATGTGACCATTGATGACACTCGTTGGTATTTTTACTCTGAAAACCTTTGGGTGATTTCTTTTTTAGTTGTACAATTAAAAACATATTCATTTTGTTCAGCTGATTCTGGCATTATTTTTAAACGTAAGATTGTTACTAATTGTAGGCCCAATAAAGATAAAGGAGTCAGTATTACTCCATTAAAACGTTATTCCTGGCAGCATGGGGAAAGCTTTGAAAAGGCATTCAGACCTTCACATTGAGGGAAAAAACCTTTATTTTACAGGTCCATTAATTCCCTGTACATAGTAGTTTTCTGGAAAGAAATACAGTAAGTTATCTGGTTCTAAGTGGAGGTAAATCAGAAATAGTCTTGCTTTGCCAGACCTTCCTCCACAGCGCTGCGGAGGAGGGTCTGGCGAGTCCACACAGCATTCCAGATGGGAGAAAAACCATAGACTGTATAATATTAATGGACAACACATCCGGTTCGGCGAAGTGCCGCAAATGCGGAAGTGCCTTAAACCTGCATTCTATCTGAATTCCAGCAGGGGGTGACACGTGCGGTTGCAAAAGGAGGTCGGTTTCTGTAGAAGTCTATGAGAAAGTGCCCCACTTCTCACTTGATTTATTACCTCAGTAAACCATAATGACCAACATAATGAGTTTATGGTCTCAATCACTAGTTTTAAGTCTTCTGCAACACAGAATGATGTTCATTTTTTGAATTACATCCGCAACCAGGATGGCTGCGCCCGTAACGGCAAACTCAACAACGGATAGCAGATCTCCACAAACCAATGGGTGAAGTCACACATGCTCTGTCCATTAATATTATACAGTCTATGAGAAAAACGCGCTCTGGTTTATTGGCATTTCTTTAAAACAATCACAATTGTCTTGAGAGCACTGAGCGCCGGACGGAGCAATGGTGCCGCTGCAAAATAGCCTCAGGAAGGAACTTGTTTTGGTGGAACGTGTATGTTCAAAGGTTGTTTTAGTCGTGCAACAGAAACGTCAGATTGGACAGATAGTCTAGCTAGCTGTCTGGATTTACCCTGCAGAGATCTGAGGAGCAGTTAACCATAATCCTCATAAATCCACCGGAGTTTAAAATTCCAACACAAAGAAAGTGGAACATGACGGACATCCGGAGGAATTTCCGGCGGCACCTGAACAATCCTGGAAATTAAACGTCGTTGTTGGGTGCTTAGTTGGGTTGAGTTTTCAAGCTGTTGTATAAGCTTTTTTTTGAGGGGTGACAGGACATGCGCAAAAGCTCATTTTAAAAAAACAAAAAAACAAAAACAATAATAATTAATATTTGAACAGCCACCTAAATAAATAATAAACAATTACAAATGCTATTTTCTTTTTTATATTTCGCTTAGCTATAGAAAATGAATATGAAATAAACCAGCAGTAAGTTAAAAAAGTTTTATTCAAGTTCTGCTTCCCTCTGATATCCGCACGTGTGAAAAGATATCAAAAAGATCTGAAAGTAAATAAGTAGCTTAAAGAGAAGAGAGGAGATTCAAAAAACAGACTATAAGAGATAATCTGTGTTCAAGTAGTGTGTCTGTCCCTTGGGGTAGATCACTGACTCACAGGCTTTTTTTTATCACATAGATTCACACTTCATTATGGCTGATCCCTCCAGCCAAACACAGCCAAACACACACATTTTGCCACGTCAGCTACAGTGAAAAAGTAACTAAACTTAGTAGCTCCGTTGCACCGACACAACAAATTGATTCTGGCTTTAGGATCAAAGCTATAGTGAATTTACCCAAGGTGTGTGTGTTTGTGTGTATGCACGGGTAGGAAACTGAGGAAGCGGGACATAAACACATGCAACGAAATGGTGAGAGAGGTTATCTGACCTTCACGCTCTGGTGGCAGACTGTAGAGAGAAAGAACGAGGGAGGGGGAGAGAGATAGAGGAAGACATGAAGCAAGGAACGGAACGCTCCTCCAGACCTGAGGGACCTGAGAGACTAATTAACTTGAGAGACGTGACCTTTCTCTCCTCCTCCCTGAGAGGGAACATGTTTATGTGTGTGTGTGTGTGTGTGTGTGTGTGTGTGTGTGTGTGTGTGTGTGTGTGTGTGTGTGTGTGTGTGCGTGTGTGTGTGTGTGTGTGTGTGTGTGTGTGTGTGTGTGTGTGTGTGTGTGTGCGTGTGCGTGCGTGTGTGTGTGCGTGCGTGCGTGTGCGTGTGTGTGTGTGTGTGTGTGTGTGTGTGCACTTTGAATCATAGTCATCACAGCCAGATGGACCCAGTACATCATGTCTCACATCACGTGAGAGCTAGAGAGCAAGAGGTAGAGAGAGGTGGAGAGGACTGGAAAGAGATAATTCCCAGAATACCGTTTTAAACCCTGAACCCTTACACGCCACCTCAAGAAAATCATTTTCAAGAACGTCTGATATATCTGTGAATGTATCCGTGTATGTGTGAGGACCAACTTAAGGCAGTGGACCTTCAGAATTGACTTACTGCTTTAGAGGGCTGTCTGAGAACATGACTAAAAGTAAGCTTTATCTATCTATCTATCTATCTATCTATCTATCTATCTAATCAACGACTGTATAGGATAAAATATACAATAAAGGTAAAAGCTTCTATTAAAGAGTAAGATAAAAAAAGACTGCAGTCATGGTTAAAAGAGGAAAAACAATACAATGATCTTCTAAAGATCTGTGACGTTGTGATCCTTGCACCCCGGCCTCAGGCCAGGACAGCCCCACGACTAGTCACTACGTCGCTGAGCTTCCAGCACCACCTATTATGCTAAGACGTGTAAATAAATTTCACTGTGCCACTTTCTGATCTGACATGCATGTTATCAGTGAGGGTCACCACAAGTATTGGCATACAAACAGAAGGAGAAGAAAGAGGAAAGTGTAGGAGGATGGTGTGCAGGTGTGAAGTCATCAAAGTTGGTTGCAAGCTGCAACTTCCAGTGAGAGAGAGACAACAAAAGAGAGAGGAGAGAGAGAAAGATAGTGTGTGTGTGTGTGTGTGTGTGTGTGTGTGTGTGTGTGTGGGGGGGGGGGGGGAAGAGACAGAGGTGAAATAGACGGAAGGCGAGGGGCGTCACTAGAAAATCTGAGTGTGTGTAAAAGAGGGGGAGCATGCGAGTATACTGTAATACTGTACATCTGCTTGTGTGTTTTCTGTGTGTGTATGTGCACTCATGTGTGAGTTTTGGTGCTCAGGGACAGTTGGTGCCAAAACACTGAATGCTCATGTTCATTGTCTGAGTAGAGCACTAAACATGCCCACAACATCTCTGAGCTCTCAGGAGCAGGGTTGTACAGGGTTGTACAGTACATACTGACAAACTACTGAACATAATTTTATCTCAAAGGGGGAAGCTGTGTGTACTCACCCTTGCCGAATGCTGATTTGATCTTCATATAGCCCGCTTTGTTGAGCTGCCTCAGTGCCTTGTTACATTCACATAAGTGTTGTTTGGATCTTCGTAAGACTTGAGGCGCTCAACTTCAGACGTGTGCTTCTCGTCTGAAACAGAAAGAAAAAAAAAAGAGTTTGACAGAATAGGTTTCAAGAGGTGGCATGACATGTGCTAATATTTAGTGTCCAGCATTGTTTAATCCCCACACTTAATCCTAGAAATCCTAGAAAGATGGAACATGTTACAGGCTGTTAGGTTTACATGAATCAGGCTTGGTGTTGTCCCCCCCCCCCCACACTTTACATTTACACCTCATTTCCCTCTCTTCAGAATAATTCATTTGCAGCCATCCAAACACAAACACCGCGCTAATCCACCAGCTGAAGCCTTCATTAGGTTTTGTCAAAGTGCTGGTTTTATTGTTACTTCATTATCCCTGACTTAAGTGTATTTTTTTTTTTTTTTTTCTCTCGAGTATGCGTGTTATTTTACACTCCACTTACGGCCAATCACATGACACTCAAAGTAAGAAATGGAAAAGTCTGAGAAGAAACACTCCATTAAAAACATGTCGCCTCACAAACTTTGTTGTCTCTTTATATACAGTGTCTTTGTTAGTCTGGTCAGCAGTTCATTTCAAGCAAGGTTTGGCACTGTAAAGTTTAAGAACACAGATCTAAATATTAACGATGCATATATACATCGCATCCGTTTCAAGACTTTGCAGCAAATGTTAGCCGGATTGCGTGGTGCACCCAAGGCTTTTTCTAGCCTTAAAGGCTCAATCTCTATAAAAATGTGTGTGTTTGTGAACTGAATTTAATTGAGACCTAAAGCTTTTATTTATGCTTTAAGTCTATGTTTTTGACAATACACGTGTAAGCGCAAGGTTTATGCCTAATAAAACACTACACGCCAGACGGAACCAATATAGTCAGTCGCCTCAGTGTTGCATGAACGCTGTAGTTGAACGAACGGGATGCTGACGTGACGTTAGCGGTCTAGAAGGGGAATAAGAGTCACCAGCCAGTCTCAAGCAGTTCTGTGAGGCTTGTACATGGGAACAGCGGTGCGTTGAGCTAAATGCTATTATGCTAAACTGGCGGACCGACCGACATACCAACATTGCAATCCCCGGATCCACTCCACTTGTATGGCTGATATCCAACCTTTAACAGCTATGAAAAACTTTAAAAGATTTTAGTTAGATTTTGTTGTTTTGTAATATTCGTGCCACTTATCCCTTTGTATCCAGTCGGATCATTTAATACTTATAATAATGACGATAACTTTATTTATATAGCACCTTTAAAATCAAAGTTTACAAAGTGCTTTGACAGACAAGCAAGGCAAAAGAGGTCTGTAAAGTAACAGACAGCTAAACAGTGGGGCCAAAAAGCACAAAACAAGGTAATGAGAAGACAAAATAAGCATATATATATATATATATATAGAGAGAGAGAGAGAGAGAGAGAGAGAGAGAATAGAGATCAATAGCAATAACAGATACACATCAAACACAAATGAATGGATAAAACCAAAATCTTATTTTTTCCAGCCCCTTTCTCAGATACAACAAACATAAATAGATACACTGTCGGTCAGTTAACAGTTGACAACAATAAAATGAGACAATAAAAAGGGAATAAAAGGAGAGTAAAAAGAGACATCACATGAAAGCAAGTCTGTAAAAATTTGTTTTGAGAAGTGATTTAAAAAGGGTCCACCGATCCTGCGAGCCTTATCTCCTTGGGCAGGTCGTTCCAAAGTCGATGGGCCCTGATGGCAAAAGCACGGTCACCCTTAGATTTAAGCCTCGACGATCTAAGGCTGCGAACTGACTCATTCGGGGACATCTCTGCTATGTAGCTAGGAGCCAGACCCATACAAGCTTTAAAAGTGATCAGTAAAATCTTAAAATCAATTCTAAAATGAACAGGGAGCCATTGGAGAGAAGCCAGGATTTGGGTGCTGTGATATCATCTGTTAAAACCATTAAGAAGCCTAGCTGCTGCATTCTGAACCAGTTGGAGGCGAGAGTGACCTTTGGTTTGTACCTTTAAATGGTATACTAAAATACCCTCATAAATCTCTCGCACATATACAAACAAACATACTCATGTAACTGGGTGCATGCCTGTCTTGACAACAAATTTAATAACCAGAGAAAAAACATCCTTCTCAAAGCTTAATTGGGCCTATTTGGGAGTTTGTGCATTCATGTGTGTCCCATACAGCTGCAAAACTCTATACCGTATTGAAAAAAACAACTACTGGTTCCCTCACCTGCCCCCCTCGTTCTCTCTTTTTTTCAGTTTAATTGTTGAAGGCAATACTGAAACTGAGTCCAGCTGAGATCCCCCAGGGCAGCCTCCTTGGACGTGCACTATTACCACAAGATGCCACAATCACAAGCAGCCACAGCAAGGGGTACAAGGGTCAAAGCCACAGCAGCGGAGAGCAGGAATCAAATATATTTGCTGTGACACTCTCAAATAATGTGCAACGGAGAAGTTCTCGGTATAGATCTCCAGATAAACTTTTCAACCTTTGTCTGTTTGTGGAAATATTCACCCTGCTTAACATTCACACAGTAACACACCTGGGAAAAGTTTACTCCAAATGCATATGGAAAAAAAGAACAATAATGTTTGCTAATTTGCTAATTAGATCCCCTGTCACCGACAGAACTGGCAAGGCTGTGCTTTTTGGGAATGGAGCGTGCCTCGGACCAATCCAAAAGCTCAGTTGAAACAAAGATAAACAATAAACACTGTGTGCTGTGCACTTGCTTTCCCTCCATCTTTAAACAGCTTCAACGCCTTCAGAGTTGTTACATAAGATCTCAAAAAGCAACACTCAGCCTCTGATGTAACAGCTCTAAGGGTAGAAAAAACTGCAAATTATCTAACTTGATTTAATTTTGTTTTCAAAAATGATTAAGATTAATTAGTCTGAAGTCAAAACGAAATGCTTCCTGAGGTGGAGTAAACCTTTGGCCTGTAGCCTGAGTGCCCTTTGGGAGAAAAATAATACTAACATTTATCTAATATATCACATTATTTAATTATAGAAAACTGAGTTCAGGTTGAGGTCGCATTAGATACATAATAGATAACTCAATAGATAAATATGTTAGAGCTGCATATGGCTTACAGCAAATTAAAAGGAGCATGCTGGTGTTTTTTGTGTTTCAAGTTGACAGTTGTGTACACTTTTGCACAGCTGCTGTTGGTTTCCTTTTATTTCAATATGAAATCAACTTGCAGAGACATAAATCTTGTGGAAAGCTAATCCATAACGATAAACATTTAAACCACATTTGCCTTCCCCTCAAGGTTACCTTATCACTGTGTGCTAATGCAGATGGAAGCAGATACTGAATTACAATTCTAGCAGTGTGGTGCATTCATGTGGTGATGGCTGTAGTCCTTGTAAAGCGGTGTCTTTACATTGTCGTGACGGAAGACTGACTGACGTGCATCTGTGCTTGTACCTGTCCAAATGACTTTGCAGAAATCTTCTAACTTTAGTGGCTTTCGGTGAATTTATGTACTGTACTTGTTGTTTTCTTACACCAGCAGTCACATAGTACATCTGTCTGGGAAAAAAAAAGAAATGGATTAAAGAGATGGTTCAAGCTCTCATTTGAATAAATAAGAGCATTAACTAGTAGAATTCATTATTTAAACCAGGAGGACTCTGAGGACAGAGGAGACTATGTGATACATATTTTAAATGCTTTTTTAATCCATCAATCCAATCAAATAGTTATTGATGTTCTAAACATATACATTCTTTTACACTTACAGGTGAGACTGCCAATTTAAACCATCTAACATTCAGTCTATGAGCATCCCTTTGGCTTTAAAATGTCAGTGTCACTTTTCAACATTCATCCATTATGAAAGCTCAGTGATATTTGTCACTTGACTCGGTTAATCAGAAAAAGCTTCAGCCATGTACAGGTCAACAGCCAATATATCAATTTTACTGATGCAGTAAACTGTTGCAATGAAGCAAGTTTGTCTGGGAATTTGCTTGTGTGTTTGTTTGAATCCAGCGATCATGCTACGAGAAGAAACAAAAATTGCTTCACCTTCTGTAAGAATGCACAGAGCCTACAGCTATGATAGTGCTTCTGTGAAGCTGTACGTAGACATAGCTAAATGCTAGCGTCTGCATGCTAAGATGCTCACAATAACATTACTAACAAGGTTGTGTCTAGATGGTAACCTAAGATTTGCGCAAGTCCTGCAAGATGGTTAAAATTAGGCATTGAAGTTGAATGGTTAAGGTTAGATGTTTTTCCGCAAATCTAGGGTTACCATATAGACATGACGAATGGTTACCATGTTCACCATCTTAGTTAAGCGTCTTAGCATGTTCACATTTGCAAATTAGCCCTAAACACAAAGTACAGGTGAGGCATTTTAGGATGACCAGAATGACATTAATTTGCAGGTATTTGGTCAAGAATTAAAGCACTGGATAATTTAAAGTTTTGACCTCATGATGGTGAAAGTTAAAATGTCAGGGTAACAAAGTCAGTAGAATTCATCCTATGTGAACCATGAACATCTGTGCAAAAATCCATGACGATCCATCCAATAGTTGTTGAGATATTTCAGTCTGGACCAAAGCTGCGGACTGAACAACAGACTGATATTACCATCCATCGAGCCATGCTGCTAGCGTGGCTAAAAGTCTAAAACCTCTCTTTTTCTCTTATCTGCAAAAATAACAGCAGTCATGCAAAAGATGTTACAGAACAGATTGTGAGAGATAATAAACCATTCAAGCGTCACAGGGGAATGTGTGTGCACTATTACATCTCTGGGTAACACCTCTCTGACAGCAGTAGCAATTAAATCAACATACAGTACAGTCATGTTATGCAGTAAAGAGCAACTTGCAAGTGTTACAGCCATTCACAATACATGGAACAGAAGTGACGATTAGAGTTAGAGTGCATCTGACAAAGCATCATAATAAAAATGTTGGATGCTGTGGCCATTTAGAGGGGTATCATTCTGTTTTACCTGTATTTAAGAGGGAAAGAGGCAGAAAGAAAGAATAAGACACAGACTGCAGCACTGCACTGGACACAGTGGAAGAGGAATACATGAGACCTAAGTAAAGACTGAACCAAAAGAATGTGATACAGCGAAGGAGAAAAGAAATGCAGTTTGGTGGATTTTGTAATGATATGCTGCAGCATCAGATGGGAAGGACGAAAGATTGTTGCCAAGAGCAAACAGACTACCGGAGATGGAGAGGCTGAAAAACAGATGGGATCCACACACACACGCCTTACTAAACACATATATGAAATAGCAATAGGTGTTCACTGATCATACACTCAGACCAAATGGATATTTTACACAACACGCACGCATGCACGCACGCACGCACGCACTTTTAAGGCTTAAAACCTTGGCTGAAGGTAAAGGCCACTGTTCTGTGATTACAGCATAAGCATGTATTTAATAGTGAGACAAAATTCAATACAAATTTAAAAATGATCTATATATTAACTATAAAGTGAAGGCTTAATTTTAGCACTGTATATTGCACACTTTGGCTCCAGCTGGAGCAACTTCAAATAAATACGAGCTGATTGTATCTCCCTCTTCAGGGATCTAGTCTCTTTTAAATATGTAGTTTAAGTCATTAATGCACAATCAATACTATTTCCATTATACAAGGGCAACACAGTGTGACAGTGTGAATCTGACAGGCTGATCAATACTGATATCCAAGTTAACCTAGAAGATCAGAATTTCCTGATGAGGAGCTCAAATGTAGCATGTATAAAACATTCATGATTACATCCAAGAGCAGTAGAAGCTAAATTAAATCATGCTTAATACAACAAATCATTACCAGACATCCCCTTTATATGCTTTAATTTTTTTCATCAAAATGCTTCATGATTTAAACTTACACAAGATCAGATTTTTGAGTCATTCCATCTAAATTACCAAAACCAATCATTTCCACTGAGTACCTCAAGCCAATTCAGCAATCACTGAAATGCTATGTCATGATTTAAACTTTAAAAAGCTTTAAAGAAAGGTGTGACTTAAGCAAAATCACTCCAGTTTTACGGTCACATAAATATGAAGCACTTAAGGTAATCTATAGAAGGAGCATCATTTGTGACTCAGCGCGGCCTCTCAGCTAACGACCTGCCACTTCTTGTGCCAATAAGAGTAATTACATTCACAGGCTTCAGCCCAGTCTGAATAAGGTCCTGTGTGTGACAACTGTACAGTATATATGGGAGATAAAGAGAATAAACTAGCGTGTGTGTGTGTGTGTGTGTGTGTGTGTGTGTGTGTGTGTGTGTGTGTGTGTGTGTGTGATCTTTCATTCTCATGCTGACCATTTTGATGTTGTACAGAGTATTAAAATGGTAAGTAAAAAAGTCAGCTCAGGTCCAGATTATCATTTTTATACCCAAACAAACTACTGTTACAGGTCTCTCGAGACTCTGCATTCTGTGTATCAGTTTGGCTTCCAGAAAATAACAAGATCAATGATTTCACTGTGCATGTGGGGTCAATAAAGACATCAGTTAACCTATTCGTCATATTGGATAATACGTAATGAGCCGGGCTTGGCTTGAAGGAAATTTATAGAGGTTACACCCTACATAAGCACTGAATATCAATATCAAAGGAATATTCCTTCATAAATAAACCTCTTTAAATAAATGTTGGATCTGAAAGGTTTGTAGCTTGCTCCTTTGTGCAAGACAGTTACAATGAAGTTTAATGGTGACAGAGAATCACAGAAACTTCCCAAAACACTTGCAGCATAATTCAGTTATCCGCCATTGAGCTATCTGAGTTTAAAGATATAGTGCGTAGTTTCTGTCGCCCCCATGAGGAATTCTAAGTAATGACAACAAAACTGTCGGCGTGTCCACATGATACAAGCCTTCCGTGATCGCGCAACCACGCCCCCACCCCCCCTTCCCCTCCACGCAGTTAGCGAAGGAGGACACAGAGGATTAAAAAAACATGATGGACTCTTCAGAAGAGGTCATTATCTTCGCTCGAGTTTCTGAGTGTGAAAGTCGCCGGACGACACAATCTTCTGAACATAGTCATACTGAGAAATACAGAGAGAGTTGTGTGGAGCTGATAGTCTTAATTAGCTTTGTAGCAACTCATTTGGCAATGGCTTGAATGTAATGGATGTTCATTAATATCAAAAAAATCCCCAGGCAGAAGTGAATGGGGATCTAAATAAACAAAGAACCACCCAGCAAGTTGAAAAATCACCTACAGAATACAGAATACATGCCCAGAAATGAAAATTGTAACGTATTCCGTTACGTTATTCAATCTGAGTAACGTATTCTGAATACTTGGATTACTTCCACATTGAATTGTATTTTATAAGTGTAGGAATGCGACCATCACATACAGCTTAATAAACAGGCCTATTCTGGTGTGTTCTTCTGTTCCAACTGGCTGAATGTGTATCTAAACAAGCAGATAGATTTTAGTATTTGTAGTCCCGAACTGCATACTACAAAAATCTAACCGCAATCTAAACTACCACAAGCTAATTTTAGCTAACGTTAGCTAGCATGTCAAACGGGGCTAGTCAGTCTTTCAACGGCTCTGGGGCTAGTAAATCAGCACGTAGGAGAATGTAAAGTCACACGTCAACTATAAAATAGCCAGGTGACCAGTAAAACTACAGCAGACTACCCTTGTGTATATTTGTGTGTGTGTGTGTGTGTGTGTGTGTGTGTGTGAGTGTGTGTGTGCCGGTTCCGGCTCCATCTCTACCTCTATAAGTGATCACACAAATAGCTCATTTTTTCATTTTCATATTGGGGCTTCTGGGAAATGCATGGAGTTGCGAGAGTGAATAAACTCGTGAAACAGAGAAGTATCGCCATGTAATCCATTAATTTCAACAATGTAACTGTATTCTAAATACCAACTATTTAAATTGTAACTGTAACGGAATACAGTTACTCATAATTTGTATTCTAAATACGTAACGCCGGTACATATATTCCGTTACTCCCCAACACTGGTTACATAAGCAAAAGCTAGCAAGTAGCAGAAGTAGCTAGCAACTCTTAACTTTCAAAAGGTCCTTAAGAAATGTATGACTGCCATCCACAGCATTGCTGTCTTTGACGTGGGATCTGCCATATTTCTTGACGAACCTGCATGCCCACCTAATTTATTTGCATACTGAGATGTGATTAAAATACCAGCAGATAATCAAGATAATAAGAGCACTTATTAATATCAATACCCTGGATTTAATGTCATTATCTAGACAATGTATCCAGGTTTTATATCATTATATATTATATATGTTAATACCAAGTGTAGACCTTATTGTATTGTACCTGGTTCCTTGTTGTTGCGCTTTGATTCTCTACCTGAACCTGAGTGGGCCCGAGTCACGACCCAATCTGCAAGGTTTAGGCTGGGCTGTAATTTCTCAAAATTCTAGCGTCTTGAATCAGGTCGGGCTCACTGTGTATATCTTTTCTTTTTCTTTTCTTTTTTTAAAGGCAGACCTACAGTCTGTGTAATGTCATGAATAATGTATGGCCTGCGAACTGCTGTGTGTGACTGCCACCATCTTATCGATACCTCTTTTTTCCTTCTATTGTAGTGGAAATTTAAGTTTTTACTTGGGCTCGGGCCCAGGGATTGGGTCAGGCTTGGACAGAAACTATACAGATTCATGGAGGATCAGGATTATTTGAGCCAGATCATAGCTTTATTCCTTGTGACCTGTCAAATTTGTTTCTTTAACTTTTCCCGAGTCTTTCCTTGTGTATATTGGTGATCTAACTAGTTTCCCAAAAAGTTATGCATGTTATGCCTCTTAAGCTCCACTTGAAGTATTGTGGTTAGCTCAACAGTAAAGATGTTGTTTATAACTGAAGTATTGCAAGTATTTTCAAATCTTTTTCTTTTTAATTTACAATGCAGGAGAGTAACAAGCAAAAATGTATCAGCTAACGCCTTCCTGCACATTATATACTGCTACAGTACTACTATATACCACGAATGAGAACTCAAAGATATGCAAATTGTTCGTTTTGAGTGAGAACCAGTTGGCTTCTATTTAAACTCAGACTTTTTTTTGGAGTTTTAGATTGGCACTCAAACTGTCAGTACATTATTCCTCTCTCTCGCTGTCTTCCCCCCCCCTCATCATAATCTCTTTTTTCTCCTTCTATCTTTATACTTTCTCTCTCTCTTACTGTCACCATCTCTCTCTGCCTAACTCCAAGTCCATTATTTCTCCATTAAAATCCAAGATGACCCTAGATATTGCCTCCAGTTACTGAGTCCTAATGAAAAAACACATTGCATTAGTGGAGAGGCGCCGTCTCTGCATGTCAAGCTGCCTGGGCCTTGACCGAAGCAGATAATATTCTCTGTCAGACCTGCCTGTTACACTCTTTTAACCAGCATGAGTGAGTGAGTGAGTGAGTGAGTGAGTGAGCGTGTGAGCGTGTGTGTGTGTGTGTGTGTGTGTGTGTGTGCGCGCCCAAACTGTCTGGGTTATCTCAGGGTGAGCAGAATTGCAGTAAAATGAAAGCAGGAAGAAATACAACCATAACAAAGGTCCACATGCAGCAAGCAAACAAACACCTGAAGTGCCCAGCATTGCTTTCATATGCTGCCTCTGTTAGAAGCCATGCTACTAGCATGCTAGTTATCTGGCTGGATTTTCAAGATAGCAAGAAGGGCTATATCAGGGGTTCTCAAGCTGTGGGACGGGCCCAATTCCTGCCATGGTGGCTGACACTTGATGATCTCTTTAAGGGGGGTACGCCTCCTTGATTAATCTTGTGATCAACAGCCTGGCTGTTTGATGATCAGATGGATCCTGGGCATTTCATGTATTTTGGTCAGCATTCTTGCAGTTGGAGCAGTTCCACAATTTGACATCCCACATGGCTGCTGTCAAAGAATCTGTTACAAACTGTAGTGAGCTTGTTTTAATATCATTAGAGTAGTATTTTACTCCGCTGTCTAGTCTTTTTTTTTTTGTCAACATCTCTCGGGGTACAACCATCTTGCCTACTCCACAGACAACACTGACTAGGGCTTCGGTGATTACGTTCATTGTGAGCATAGAAGTAGTACGTTTTGTCCATTAGAAGGGTAAGCGTGAGTTAATAAAATCTTACTGTGTCTTTCTGGTTTAATACTGATTCTGATTCATCTGTAGCAAAGCGGTAAAGATCCAGGCTATCGAGATTTACTCAGCCAGATAACTCCCAGTATGTCCAAAAGCAATGCTTGGTCAGGTGCCTTTGGTGTTTGTTACTGATGCAAAAAAGTCTCCTTTAGCGTCTAGCCCTTTGGCGTTATATTTAGATGAGCTTGGCCGGGACTCTTGGTGTCACTTTTTGATGCGCTGGGTAGGGACGGATTTGGCGTCATTTATAAAATGTATGTTTAAGTGACATGACACAAGAACGGGATAGTTGGGTTTGGGAAAAGAATGTGGGTGGGGTTCCAAAATTTACGTTTCAATGTGTGACAGTTTGACTTTATCCGTTTTATGAAGTTTTTATTTTGTATATTTTGGAATGGGACATGAACCCCAGTCTCCTGGGTGAAAGTCCTGGGGTGTTTGACCCATCCATCCCCCCAAACCTGCCTCCTTACGCCGATTTTCAGTCTTTTATACTACTCGCTACCGTTGTCACCCTTCGTACTTCGTCATCTTACAGCGCCACGGTCGAGCTGCTGCTATGCCCGGAGTGTTCCATACAGACGCTAAAGGGGATTTTTGCGTTGGTATGTGACTCTGACTGCCACTGACCAACAGTATTTGACAAGTTGGGAATGAGAACAGGTTGGATAACCAGCATGTAAAGTAGAAGAGCCCTGTGTCTTTTGTGTCTAAAGTTTTGGGCAGTTTAATTGTTTAATAAAGTATTAATTAAAGAAAGAGCGACATGACAGAAAACGTTTGAAAACCACAGGGCTTGATGATCCTCTAGTCTACCTCATCGATTCAACTCGTTGGGACACGAAAGAGGGCAAATCTTCCTTGAGGCCAAACGTTATTGCATATTTGCTGTAAATAAAGAAAAGGAAGAGGGATTGGGATTGACAGAGCTGCGGTCAAATTAAACTTTAATGATACTTGTGGGGACATTGCACCACTGCAGCAACAAGTAGTGAGCGGATAGAGCAGTGTACAATAGGATATTAAAAAGCCTTCTTTCTTCTTTGTCTGTTTTCTTTATCATCACCATCCTTTGTGCGCTATATCTAATGAAGCAAAAATGAAAAAGGGAGGCAGGGTTAGAGAAAAAGATATTAAAGGTCATGCATGAAATAGTCTCAGAAACAAAGTGCAACTTGGTGTCTAGTGAGTCATTTGTAGAGACCACTTGATCATTATACCCCCACTTTAGAGTGTCATTTTTTTCATTTCTCTATCTCTTTTAGTACAGCAATAATTTACTCCTTTTCTTTTTTGTTGGTCTCTTGCATTTCACCCTTCTTGACTTCCCTACCTGTAAGCCCCTATATCTCCTTCTAAAAATCTAAAAATTCATTTCTCTGCTGCATTGCCTATCCTTTTGTGTTTATCGCCACATCTTCCCCGTGTCACCTTCTACGTCTCTCCCGAGCGAGCAAACACTTGTGCTTGAAGCTGTGGTTCATCTTGGGTGTCCAAGTGAAAGGGCATCAGAATCTAGTAATCATAACTGTAAATAATACACAGGAAGGTACACTGCTTATTTCAAGGAATGCATGAAATGTGTTTTTTTTATGTGCTGTCTCATCCCGCTCTCATCTTATCACCGATGCACAGTCTCAGCAATAACCTTATATCACATAGTTTCATTTCAGAGTGTTCTCTGCAGCCATATTTCTTCTCTGACACATTGTTCTTAGTAAGAAAGATGTGCATGCAAACCAACACATCTTTGATTTTGTCGAATAAGTCAGGTGCACTCTGCCGTGCATCACCTCTTCGTCTCTTTGCTTTGGCAAGACTTGTCTACCTTTATTTCCTCTTCACACAATCTACTCTATCCTCACTGTGTCTAAAGGTTTATTTAATCTGCAAATATGATTGGACGTAAATGAGAAATGTCTCCTCCTCCTTGTGATTCATCTGTTGGTACAATAACTTTGATGTCCCTTAACTTCCCAAGAACTGCGTCACTGAGTAGGAGGATGTATAACCAACACCATCACAAGATAAATACCAATGAAATGAAGGTTGCAGGTTTAGTCAAATAAAACACGCCTCTTGTTTGCAAAGACAAATGATTAGTGTCTTTACGTGCACTGAATCGGCATTTTAGTTTACACTTGGATTATGACTGCATTGGTGCCAGGTGACTGGCTGACATTGCCATCATTTAAGCCACAAAATGAAATGACTCAAATGGCATTCGAATGAGGTCAGGTGGAACATGTGCCTCTTCTACAAATGAAACTGCTCAGCCACATGGAGATCCAAACTATTGGAGCGTTCAGGTGCTCCTCATCGACGTGTCAAGTCAAACATTTACAAAACTATCACCATGAATTTGTCCTCAAAAAAACGAACAAAGAGTAGTACAAAGCGTGGTGATCCCGGACAAGTTTATTGGTGCCTGAGTGTCCTCCAAATTCAGGCAAAAAGTTCTCGATTTTGGAGCGACCTTTGAAGCAGGACCTTGTGACTGAAAGTTTCAGATCAAAGTGTAGCGACAGAGGGGGAAAAGATGCTTACCATGTAATGAGAGACGAAGATGAAAGGACACGCAGAGAGAGACAAAGATTGAGAAAGACACATGAAGAAAGAGGTAGAGGAGTCTAATTATTGTTTGCTAGATAACAGAAAGCTCAACCAAAAGAAGATGTGATCAAAGGAAGCCACACCGTTGAGATGCATGGCATTTTACAACTCTCCCTGCAAAGTGTGTGTCTTTCCATGTGTGGCAGTATCCGTGTGTGTGTGTGTGTGTGTGTGTGTGTGTGTGTGTGTGTGTGTTTTCCATTAATAATCTTCTCCTCCTCTGTGCCTCCCAGTGGCTTCACTATTATTTTATTATTTGAAGAAGCTATTTGAGACTCAGCGACTGCACATTACCGATAAGGAAAATTACACTGTCAGAATGTATCCGTGCGAAAATCATGTGTGTGTTCGTACTGTCGGAGACAGAGGGTTTTCTTGCTCGGGCATATGTCAGCGTGCATGTGTGCGCTTTGCAAGTGTTTTTATCTCTCCTCCAGGGAGACCCCACGCACCGTCTGTCTCTGACTGATTCAGTATTCATTGCCACAGAGAGACAGGAAAGAGACGGACTGAGAGGGAGGAGGAGGAAGGAAGGTAGGTAGGTAGGAAGGAAGGAAGGAAGGAAGGAAGGAAGGAAGGGTGAGGAGAGAACATATTTATGAGGAAAAAAGTAAAAAGGATGTTAATGCTAGGAGGTTATAATTTTCATTAACGTTAAAACTGTCTCAACAGATGTCTCCACTCTCCTTACAACTGCCTCCTCAAATGCAGCAATTTTACATCCAGATGTTCGATGTCACCTGTGCTTCCAAAATGACTTTCTTTTTTTACCGTCATGTCTGCAGCCATTTTACAAGAGAAGGTGCTGCAGACTTTCTATTTTGTTTTGTATCTCTTTTTCTTTTCCCTCTTCCCCAAATGGTGGATCTCGCTGTGAAAAAAAGAAGTACAGAGCAGCTGAAGAGGTGAGAGGGGCGTAGGAGGGAGACAGGGAGACGAGAGGAGGCGGAGGAAGAGAGGCAGGAAAATAAAAGAATGAGGTGAGGGAAGAAAGACAGAGAAAATGGAGGCTGGAGGAGGAGGTGTTTTCCATCCTGATGGTTTTTCCATTAGGGTTTTTAAATCTAATAGGAAGCTAAGAGGGAGACAAGAGGGAGACAGGAGGACCAAGACAGAAGCCAGACAAAGGAAATACAGAATATGTCCATTGCAAAAAAAACTATTAAAAATAAAGAGAACGAAAGAGTGCATTAATGGACTGAGGCGTTATATCTCTTATTCTTACTGGAACTGCATACCAATATAACACTAGATAGGGGAGTATGTGTGTTTGTGGGCAGAGACAGATGGAAGCTGTGTGTGTTGCACTTGGGTGAGTTTCCACAGTGTTTTAGCTGTGTCTACATTTCCATCTCTAATCAGTCTGGTCGGCAGAGGGGCAATCACAGTGTGTGTGTGTGTGTGTGTGTGTGTGTGTGTGTGTGTGTGTGTGTGTGTGTGTGTGTGCGTGTGTGCGTGCATGGGCACATGAGAGAAAACGGAGGTGAATGACTCACGGAAACATGTTGCCTCCCACCATGCGTCACTTTGTCTATGCATTACCACAACGTGCTTTATTCAGTAGTTACTAGTGATGAGAGAGCGACAGAGGGAGGATCATGGGGTCAGATTCAAAACAAAGATGCTGCAATTATTTCTCTGTAATGTAGTGCACCAATATTGCCCGAAAACCCCATTAAAACAGATCAGGGAGCCACACTGTCGTAGGCTACATGTTTCATCATTACCATGAACATGTACTGTATGTTTTGAGCCAGTCTCAGCTACACCACCCTCCTGTTAAAGACACTCACTAGAAATGTATGTTAATCCACAGCTCAAAATAATAATAAAATAGTTTGAGTGATGTTATATGTATTTGTGTTAGTGATCCATTTTCAAAGATATACATCTTTAATAAAAATGAATTGGCTTGTTGCTGAGTGACAGATAATGTAGGGGAGTCAGAAAGTATTGAGGGCTGGACTGACACATTGTTGGTTTTGGTCTTTTTACGTAATTTGTTGACAGTAAGAAAAATATAGAAAAAAAGGCAGGCTACAGTCTGTTTGTGTAACATAGTAATAATGATGCTAAACATCTCTCATGGTAATTGTATTGAAGATGAGAGGTTATATTTTAAAGTACTGCTGGTAGCTTCCAAGAGCACCAAATCAAACTGTTCAGCCTGAGTGACTTCAAGCACAATCTAATAAAACACATCACCCACTACTAATTGGTTACCAACAGAATAAACCCCCTTTCCAATAAGGAATAAATGAATTAAAACAAAATGTAAACTCAGTGTGATTATTAGGCTAGGGCTTAGTAGGTGAAACCAGGAACATTTTAACTGCACCGTGAGCATGAAAGTTTATTGCTTTTGGGTTAAAATGGTAATATCGTCTTTCCTATTCTCTCATTGTCAACAACCATGGGAAATATGTCCTAAATATGTAAATGTGTGGCCTTGTGTATGAGCTCAAAGGGCTAGAAGTCCAGATTCCACAGAGGACACATCACACTAGCATTGAGGTTCAATAGCATTTTATCAAAACTGATTATCTTGTCCAAACCCTTTCAAACCTCTTATTAAATTAATCCAGGTTTACCTTTTTACAGTTTAAAATACCATACTTGTTAAGAGCCCAGACATCCAAAGAACTGAACCTCAAGTTTTCCCAAATAGATAGCGTATTCTCTAGTTAACTAAATTGACTGCATTAATGATTCATGCATTGTTTTTGATCATAAAAAGAGAGGAGGTGAAAGATTAGAGAAAGGATTTGTTACACTAAGACTAAGAGCTTAACAAATCCAGGTAATACTAGCTTGAAAATCATACTTTGAATCGAATCAAAATGGATCCAGCTGTTTGTTGGAACCCAACTCAACCAGGTCATAGCCAACTGAACCAAAGTTCCTCCAATAGTTTGGAAGAGCAGTTGAATAAAAATAAATTCTGTATGATGGAAGATAGAAAGGAGGAACCAACATAATTCAAAACAAGACGTTCATATCCATAGACCGGACTACCTCCAATTTAATCGTAGAGGACAAACACAGTTTAAGATGCATCTTCTCTCCTGTCTCTTACCTTGACTTTCATCCCTCTAGTTTCTATAGAGCCAGCTCGATAGACTCTGCCCTCCTCCTTTCCCATACCAGATATTTCCCTCTCCACATCCTCAGCTAACAAAAGATCAAAGTCAAGAGACAGAGCCAAGGGTGAGAGGATTGGAAATGTTTTGGGCCTATCAGTTCTGTCTTTGTGGTGCTTTACAGCCTGGAACAGTAGGTGAACAGAACATGAACACAGCTTGGGTTGGGACTTAATTTCCCACCAGGCCTTCCACAGCGGAAGGAGTAGCCCTATAAACTGAAAAAACTGTGCTGGCATTATGAGATTTCAAATCTAAACATGCAATTTGAAATGTGATGATATATACAGTGATGTAATTGAAAAATGGAATGCATGACTGATAAAAAAACCAATAAGGAAAAACTGATAGATTCACCCTCTCTACTGGCCCAAATTTTGGCTACAAGAAAAGTGAATAGAAGGCAAAGGGAAACACTCAATTTTAACTTGAAAATGAGAATCAAGTTTTTTAACAGACGCATGTTTAGAGGATGGATAGAATGGGTATATGGCTACAATGTTTGAATGCCATGACGATTTCAAACATCTTATTTTTCAACCACAAGGTCGATGGGCCCTTGAGCATGTTGCTAAAGACAAAAGCGTTTATAGCTGTTCCAAATGGCAAGACATGACAATCATACAAATGGGGATAATGTCGCACACTTTCCAACAGACTTTCCTCAAAAGCATTCATGTTGTTGAACAGGGGTTTACACACAAAACGTGATGGAAGTAAGTGTGTGAATAAAGATTCAAAATGAGAAAAAAATGGAAAATGACATTAATTGACGGACGCAGCACAGACGCCTTTAAATAACTCATAATTTGAAATATGCAGTCCGGGGAACAAGAGCTGATATGATGTGTGACTTGTTTGGGATGTGGTTTTAATAAAGCCTAATCGCGGTTGGACTGGTGTGTAATGTAGTGCATCCTCCTCTGTGAAACATTGTCCACAGTCTGTTTAAAAGGTGACTGTGCTGTCCATTTACACAATAACTCACTCAGATGTGTTAAATGGAGCGTGGGCTGGACCAGTGCAGGAGTATTTCCGCAACCTGAGTCAGCCTTCTCTGAATAAATGAATAATTTGTACGTGTGTGTATGTGTGTGTGTGTGTGTGTGTGTGTGTGTGTGTGTGTGTGTGTGTGTGTGTGTGTGTGTGTGTCTGCTGGGTACAAGTGCATATTTGCATATGTGTTTTCATGTGTGTCTATTTGTTTGATGTGTGTATGTGAATGTGTAGGCGAGGGATCTGTCTGTTTGTGTGCCCTCCTTACACAAGGCCAAGTTTGGACTTGGCCCTAAGCTAAAATGACTAAGTGAGTGAGTCCCCAACCTGTTTTACTCTTCTCTCTACCTCTCCTCATCTCTTCCTCGCTTCCTCCGACTCTGTACTAAGAAACATGAAAATGCATTTGAGAAGTACAAGGCAAAACCAGATGAAATGAATGAGGTTCGTTTCAGGCTCATGTGCCACTGGAATTTAAAAATGACAGGTAGATTAAATCTGCTCTTACGGTCTCTGTGCTCAGTGGAAAAGATCAACCTTTAGTCTCTCCAAAGAACATTTAGTGAATATTAATATTCATTGAATTACAGAAAGACACTTTAAAGGGTTTCAACTTCTGATACATGTAAAAAATTGAGAACAGCCATCTGTAAAACAGACAGACAGCCCACCGTTCTCTCTGTCATCCGTCAATATTTCAGTCCTCATGCAGAATACATTGTCTCAGTTTGCTTTTGATAGATACAAAACCAGCCTGGCTGCCTTGTTAGCTATTCCTGTCCCTCTCTAAATGTGCTTGTTCAAAGACAGCTGCTTCCTACTCTACCATCCTACATACAGTACCAACTACTCCAAGCTTTTATCAGTCCTCTTATCATTAGTAGCTATAGATTTCCCCTCCCACATTCCTTTTGCAATCCTCCAAACACGTTTTGTATCCACTAGCGATGCACCGAATCCAGGATTCGGCTTCGGATTCAGCCGAATATTGAGCTTTTTGACGGGGTTCGGTTTCTGCCGAACCTTACAATTTTTTTCCACCAAACCCTACGCTTGCACTACTGTACACGCGCTACACTGGTCAAAGTAATGACGCCACCGTTGATTACGGGAAGGTGTTACGTAGGTGGAGCGTTCAATGCAGTAGGCTGTGAGAAAGTGAAAATGGAACTCGTGGGCAGAAAAAATGTTGTTTGGCAGTACTTTCAGCCAAAAGAAGGCGATTCAAGTCAAGCTACATGTTCAATTTGCAATGCAGAGTTGTTGTGCATGAAGGAATCTACAGACAGCAGCCAAAATGCAGCAACTTCAGGTACGGCAAAGGAAGGACAGTCACAGCTTCATTAATGTGTTTACTGTGTTAATGGACTGAGGATGGGAGTAGGATCCGGTATTCGGTTTTGGATTCGGCAGAATCTTAACCAGGGGATTCAGTATTCGGCCGAACCCCAAAAATCTGGATTCGGTGCATCCCTAGTATCCACTACTGGCTGATTCATTGAAGAAATTAACCATATTCAGATGGGACTAGTGATTGGGACCAGGTCAATCCCTCCACTAAGCAAAGAATGTCTTTGAAAAATAAGGCTTTTTTTTTTTTTTTTTTTAATTATCTTTTATTGGAAAAGCATGCTGAATTTTACAATTGTTTGACATATGAAGTACATTATGTTGCTTTACCATTTTTAACTTTCTATTACAGGAAAAACAGAACTCAGGTGCGGGTGGCGGGGTAACCAAATTACTTCCATATTATTTATGTTATTCATTTAAACTTTAAATTTGTGCACAATTAGTAAAAAGCAGCAGTGTTTACAAAAAATCAGATCTAACCGGCTTAACATATTCCGTCCACTTGGACCATATCCTATAGAAAGTGTCCCTCTGCACTTTGAGTGAAAAGGACAATTTTTCCAATGTGTAGATCTCTCGCACAATGTTTATCCAGTCCTCAGTTGGTGGTGGTTCTGGTTTGAGCCATCTCCTTGTTAGAGCCTTTTTACTTGCTGCCAATAAGATGTATAGAAGTTTCTTGTCTTTCGAATCCAATTTATCCGTTGATATATTACTGAGATATAAGGTTTCAAAAGCAAATGGAAAAACAAGTGCAAAGACATTCTGTATATGCTCGTGAATTCTAGACCAATACTGAGAAATAACTTGGCAGTCCCAAAAAATGTGGAAACATCTCCAGCAAGTATCTCCAATGCCCCGATACCTCTTCTGAACCAGGGTGATGAAAAATCTCATTATACTTTTCCAAGGAAAATAAGGCTTTTATTGTTGGGAAATTTGTCTCTTCCTGAAAACAAAACCACTGTGTACACCAAAATATAACCAACAAACCACATGCATCCAGCATGTCGGGTTCCTCTTTGACTGAGAGTTTTAGCCAGCCACTTTCCAGTAGGTTTTGCTTTTAGGGACGTCCCACTGTTTCTAATGACCCACCCCACTGAAGCATGACAGTATTTGGTTCGCAGTTTTAAAAAGATATTCCTTTTCTTCTCAACTCCCTAAGCTTGCTCTACTGCTAAACTTTTTCAAGGTAGATTATTAGTTGTATCAATACAAGTCTAATACAACAGCCCTGTTATAAAGCATCCCTACATGAAGGTGATAATGTTCAGTTTTAGTTGAAACTGTTTTAGTGAGTGTTGATTCAACTTTATGATCATTTTGGAGGATGTAGTTTCTGCTGCTGTTGGAACTGTATTGCATTACACAGAGAGGTGTTTGTTATTTAGCTTACCCTCATTGACATAAATGGGGCAGACTAAATAATAGAAACCCCTGTCCCTTGCCAAATTTCCAGTAGAGTCATGGTACGTGTCCATATAGGCGTTGTCTTCAAGGAAGAGATTGCCCCGCTCCTAGCATTGCACACTAGTGGGCTTTCCACCAGCAGTTATCAGTTTCTCTTCACTGACCACTGACAAGCAAAGAAAATAGGCTACACCCTCCTACAAGACCGATGGCTGCACCTGGTTGGACGAACGCATCATGTGGGTCTGTCTTCTCCCAGATTTCAAAACGGACCATAATGTCGGCTCGTTTGGAATACAATTTCTTATTTTACGAAAATAGGTTACCAAAACGTGTTCCTGGAAACATTTTAAGCGAGAAATAGGCTATGCAGTTGCTGAATCTGTCTTCATTTTAAAATCGCCAACGGTCAGTTTAAAAGATTTCCGTCAGCTTTTGAGAGGCGTTGAGCCGAGCCGGTTGCTCCTCATTTGCATGAAATTGCCTGGATTCAACTTTATGCAAATGAGGAGCAGGAGCCTCAACGCCCCACTTCTCCAAAGTCCCTGCAACGCTACCAAATGCATTGCACGGCTGCTCCCATAGAAATGAATGGGAAGCGTGGAAATGACGCTGACAATGGACACCATCATGCTTCAAGTTTAGTGCCTCACTAACACCCCCTCAAAAGTAGCTAAAAGTCACAGATAGCTTCATAACTTCGTAAATTCATGACACATATGCATAAGGTGGATTGTTTAGCTCAGAACTTTGCACAATAAAGCGTATATGAAAAAGTATGAATGTGTTGGTGTTGTGATTTATTGAAATGCTACTACGAGGTGTAGGGAGTGGACGTAATTAATTTTATAGTGCTAAATTGGTCATGTCTTGTTAAATAGTGCACTTGGCAAACAAGCTAGCTAGCCATTGTGCTAAAATAACTTGTTCATTTCTATAGTGTGCTGAGTCTAACCAACCATTGCAAGCCTGTGTACGGTATGACTGACCAGTATACATTAAGGTGACCAGATTTCTGAGACAAAATCCGGGGACATTTTCAGCTCAGAAGCGTAAATACCTCCAAACAGGTCAAGTTTTTTTATCTTTGTAAAACTTAAAACGGAGACACTGCCCCAGGGACGTCACTAGACCTAGAGCTGCACTGGGGCAATGGGCATGCTCCCCTGTAAGAAAATGTTGTCTATTTAAACATTTAAATGCATCAATCTGGTGCACTTTGAAAAGAAATTCAGAGGTTAGACTTGATTATTCTTATCTATGGATGGAAATATTTGTGCTGTAGCCTGAACTATTTTGCACTTCAGAATTTTAACCATGCACACACATGTGGAATAGTTTTTTCTTCATATTTTTGCATTAATGTTACTAGGAAGCATACCAGTAGAAATATATATATATATATATATATATATATATATATATATATATATTCCAGCTCGTATCCTCTTGTACTCTCCTCTCTAGTTCCTTCCTCCCACCCATCTTTAAAGCATCCTCTCACACACTCTGACAACATCGCAGCAAGACCCACCAGAGACAAACAACTGTCTGGAACCGACAGTAGGTCTCCAATCAGCCTCCCCGGTGCCACTGCTACGCCTATTAACCACGAGCTAATTACCCAGTGGCACTCCCCACAGGATTGGCTAGCCCCACGCTAAGCTAATTACTGTAGCATGCACCTGCTTGAACGGGCAGGGCTGGCTTAGCAAGTGGAACTAAGAATGACAGACGTGGAAGAAGAGGTAAAATTAGAAAAAAAGTGGGAAGGAGATGGTATGGCAGCCGGTGAAGTGAAACACTCAAGTGTCATCAGAGGAAAGAGCTACATAAGCATTTGAGCTAATTGGAAGAGGAAATATTGGGCAAGATGTTTAAGGATTTGGGTAGCCGTTAGCATTAACAACCCAGTCGGAGCAGGCACCAAATTGGTCGCATAATTCAGGTTTTGCTACATGGGATAATGTGTATTTTTGTTCATTAACCACAGCAAAACCATAGCTTTGTATAGCTTGTCATCTGTGTAGCACTAAATTGGGATGTTACTTGGGTCATTATGCTGCTAGAGCTCCATGGTGCCACTGCAGTGCAGGAGTGCTGCAGTAGATAACAAGCTTTACTTTTTTTGTGTTGCCTCAGAGAAACAGACCTGTCACTGAGACCACCTACTTAAATATAGATTGCTGGTGGAGAGAGGACACTGTGTTGACCTATAGACAAAGTAAAAGCTACTTGACTCACAGGAAAAGTGTTGTGAAGCAGTTTATTCTCTGTGGTCGGTCAATATGGCAATCTATAGGGTGTACAGTACCTGTGTGTGTGTGTGTGTGTGTGTGTGTGTGTGTGTGTGTGTGTGTACAGTACCTGTGTGTGTGTGTGTGTGTGTGTGTGTGTGTGTGTGTGTGTGTGTGTGTGTGTGTGTGTGTGTGTGTGTGTGTGTGTGTGTGTAGACTTCTACATGTAAAAAGATGGATTACCGGTATGCATGTAAATACAGTATGTTTGTTAATAATAAAAAAAACAGCTTGCTATTTTCTTTGTCACTTGTCCTTGAGAGCCAAACACGCACGTGGCAAGTGTGTGAGTTGTCTCTGCGTGCCTCAGCCTCCACATTGCAGGCGCTGTGTGGTACTCACAATAATACACACAGCATGCACAATGAGGAGGCCTGAACACGCCATTTCATTGGCAGCACTACAGGCTAATCAGAGACTTGGTGGACTAACAAATTAGACTGACCTGCTGGTCAATGAAAAAAAAAATGAGCAGGCTCTGTGACTGGAAGCAGAGAGGCCACAGAACATTATACTGCAGGATCTGTTTCATTGATTGCACTGATTTCATACCTCACATCGTTCTAAATAAAACTTGCTAAACGGAAATTAGAATTGTCTCCCTCATTCCAATATACAGAGTCCTGGAAGTGGCTACAGTATTTTAAACTTTTGCTTTTGGGCATTTCATGCTTGTATTACATAGGTGAAAGCAGATAGATGACAGGAAATGGAAGCAAGAAAGAGATGTGTAATGACATGCAACAAAGGTTCTCAGCTGGAGGCGAAACAGGGGACATTGTGGATCATGGTTAGCGCTTTTACCCACCTAACACACCATAAAGATATCTGCACTGGAAACTCTGGTTTCTGGTGCACATTAATGCACTAATGCATAGCAGAAAATATGTGATGCATATCAAAAGTACCAGGCGCACATTAGAAACAATGTGGTACAAAAGAAGCTTAAGCTAAATGTTGCATACTTGGAATGGTAGAACTAACAGCGGAAAGACACTGCACGAGGAAGATCCACGAATAGTCGTGAAGTGTAGATTCGTGCCTGATTGTGCGCCTGGCTGTTCATACCAGACACGCATTTCTCTGCACCGGTCACAGAGGATACTTCTCCTCTCCACTAGACAGAACGTCTCTCTCTCCTTTCCTCCCTCCCAGTGAGTGTTAGGTTGTGTGTGTGTGTGTGAGTGTGTGTGTGTGTGTGTGTGTGTGTGTGTGTGTGTGTGTGTGTGTGTCACTCTGTCGGCTTGTCTGTCCGTCAGTCTCTCTCTTTCTGTGTGCCTGATCGCGTGTCTCGCTCTAGACAGCCAAAATCATTATTATCCTAGGTGTTTTATTTTGAAATTTGTTTTTATTTTGTAAAGTATCCGGCTACACTGTGACCATCCTGTATGTGATTACCAGGCTGGCTTGACACATTCGCTCCTGGCTCACGGAAAAAATAATGGAGACGCCCAAAGGATCACTGCTGTATAACATGGGCACCGAAATAAAAATAGCTCCGTTTCACGGCGCTTCAGAACTATTCACGGCACTTTAGCAAACGGTGTGTTTCCGGCGTAACAAGTATCTAGTGTGAATTAGAAACTAGTATAGTACCTATGAAGTACTAGAATACATATCTGATGAAAGCTAGTGTGCAGTAGAAATTATCTGGTACAAACCAAAACTCTCTGGTGTGCACGACAATAAGGTGCACACCAGAATAATCTAGTGTGTCCTCAAAACTTTTAGTGCATTGCTGAAGCTTGACTTCATACCAAATTAATCTAGAAAGAGTTATACATGGAGCCTCTCAGAACAATGGTTTAGTGGAAATGTACCCAACATGCAGTATTCCTTATACTTACTACAATGGCATTTTCTTACTGATTTACAATTCATCACGGTTCAAAATTATCTGAATGACAGTGAATGGTTACCGAGAGAAACTATCCATGTAACCAGATAATGTAAATCCTCTCTGCATTAAGTTTTCTCCTCAGTGACTCAGCCTTTTGGATTTTCTCCACTCTCTTTATACTTTAACAAGTGTATGTAGACTAATCAGCGCTCTCTCCACTAGAATCAACTTTTATGATAAGAAATGAGCCCATAAAAGGGACAAGAGTAATGCTGTATTTGTGACAATGGCTTCTTATATACCCTTTAATGAGCCGCATGTCCCAGGGTGAAAGCCTGTGCTCATTTAGGTGTCACTTAGAAAGGAAACTGAGCATGACCCGCTATGATATGTTGAGCACTGAGGACTTGCATTGCCTAATAACCTTTTCATGCTTCTTCCTATTTGCAGATGTTGTAATTGCAGACACTAACACTGTATTTACCTGACATTATTACCAGATTAACTGTATAGTTTGTTCTTAATAAATACATCTTGATTTTATCCTGCAGGTAGTTGTGTTTTTTTTCTTAACAACCCTTCCTGAATTTCCCCTCTGGGGTTCTCAAGACTTATCTTAAAATCCAGCAAGCATGCAGCTTGGGTTGGAAAAAAATGAAAAATATTTGATTTCATATTCAATAAATAAATAATAGATTCTTTTGAGGTTATATTTTTGGGGAGTTGGTTTAAAAAGTTTTAGAAAGTAATGCTATTTAAAGATTTAGTGCGTAACTTTTTTAAATTAATGAACATCCATTACATTTGAGCCATTGCCAAATGAGTTGATACAAAGTTAGCAGCTTCACAACTCTCTCGGTATTTCTCAGTATGGCTGTGTTTAGAAAATGGTGTCGTTCGGCGAATTCTGCGCGAAGAAACTTCTTTTCTGAAGAGTCCATCATGTTTTTTTAATCCTCTGTCTCCTCCTTGGCTACAAGTAACTGTGTGGAGGAGGGGTGGTGAGTGATTACGGAAGGCTTGTGTCATGTGGATGCAACAACAGTGGTGTTGTCATTACTTAGAATTCCTCATGGGGGCGACAGAAACTACGCACTATAGCTTTAAGTTTAACCTTTAAAAATACCTAAATAGGAGTTTCAAAGTTTGTTTATGACAGAGATAACATAATACATACTAACAACATACTATTTCAAATTATGGATGGGAAGCAATAGGGCACATTTGTCCATGTAACTGGCTACTTATGTTGACGCTTCTGTGGTCAAATTAACGAGTTAACCTACATATGCATACCTGCTATACACACACTGCACATACACTACATTTTACCACACACAAATGAAATATATAAACACTTACACTCTTCCCACGACCACCACCCAAGTGCCAACTCCCCACTAACAACCTGCACACTGTGACAGGTGGAGAGATAAATGTTCCTCCATGTCCTGAGCTGAGGAGGAATACTTTCAGACTAATTGGAGAGAAAAGGAACGTTCACTTTTTTGTGACACCCAATTACCGGGCACCCTTGTTAAAAATCAACTTCCAATGGTCCTTCACATTTTTCTACCTGTAATGGCCAAAATCCTGATAATTAAACCTAAAGACAGTATCAGATATATGGTGTAAGGAAATGCAGTTAGACCAAGGAAGAATGTACGATGTGCAGCATTTATTAAAGAAGAAGGCATATTGTCTCACTAATGTCAACACACTGTATTTGAAACTGATTTTTTTAGACTTGTGCTTTAGAATAGAACACAATTTGTTGCCCCCAAGAGGAAATTTGTCTTGGGACACAGAAAAAACATTCTAAAATCCACAAAATAAATTGATAAACTAAACATAAAAACACACACACAAAAAAAAATAAACATTAGTATTGACACATTTATATTGTGTCCTCACTTTATAAGCTATCAAACGGTGCAAAAGTGAACATGTTGTTCCCTACAAATGATGTATTAGCCTCCCATGCCTGTCTGAAAACACCTTGCGCTCCTTGCTGAAGAGGAGGAGATGCCCAGTGGACTTTCTCAAATGAATTTGGCTGACAGGTTATTCATATTTTTGACATGAATTATATTACTAAAGTGCAAAGATGATACTAAGTCTTTATATTAGTGCCAGATTACCTCTGTCTTCTTATGTATGGGGGTTATGTTTGTGTCTCAATCTTTAACAAATCTTTACTGCAAGTACACACATTATTTTGTGTAGAGAAACTATTATCATGCAAAAAATAACTTATTTTGAACAAACCAAAATCTACTGTATATTTAATTGTAATTCTCTGATTGGCTGAAAATGGTGGCACACCATAACATTCTGACTGGCTGTGTAGACAACTGAGGGAGAGGTTATTGTATGTGTATGTGGTTACTAGCAATCATGCACATACATTTACAATTATAGAACACAGAAGGTATTTTTGTTGTTTAAAACTCAATTTATCTGTTGCGTTGTAATAATTGCTCAACAAAAATGAACTTGTGTGATGCCAATATAAATGCCATACCTGTTTTCCTTTACATCCCATTTGTCCAATCAGAGCTTCAGCTTCAATCAGACACTTTCTCTCATTCATAAACTTGCTTATTTCCACTGTCTTTCTGCCGCTAATCTCCCAGACGCCCTTTGCCCTCCAAGCTTCTCCTTCCACCCCATGACTCAAACATCCTAGACGCTTTCCTGCAAAACGCACCCGCCAAATTTCTGCTCCAAATGTTTATCGGGTGGGCGAAGGAGTCTGAATCATAACTGTGTTAAAAATATCCTTTTGCATACTATACCCAGCGGGGTAAAGTATTTTCTATTGCAAAAGGTATCTGTAATTTCCCCTGGGCCAATCAGTGTAATTCTCAAAATGCAAGTTTAGTCAAAATCAAAATACTTAATATATTAACAGACAAATTAATGAAGAAAAAAAGGCCCATAACAATCCCTTGGATCATTAGTGTTTTGTAGAAGCCTCAAAAGGGTTACATCAAAAAAGGAAAAGATCCTTCATACACTTTATTTCCATAACAACCAACTGCCAGCAAAGAGTACTTGTGTCCAACTCTCAAACACTCCCACAGCACAGCCATGCTTACTTTTTATACTCCGAATAGCAAGAGCTGCATGTTATTTCTGGTGTTTTTAGCCACGTTGGAAGCATGGTGCTAAGGATGGCGATATCAACCGGTTGATCAGGTCACCATTTTGGTGAAGACTAAAATATCTCAACTATTGGATGGATTACTGTAAACCTTTGTACATACATTTATGGTCCCCAGAGGATGGATCCTACTGACTTTGGTGATCCTACTGACTTCTCATCTTGTGCAACCAGCAGGTTGGAGGTTGAAGATATTTCACGGGACAAATTCTCACTTGTCCAGTGAAATATCTGCTGGAAGGATTGGTACAAACATCCGTGGTTCCAAGATGATGGTTTCCAATACTTGACCATTAACACTCACATCAGCCTCAGCTGTAATTTGTGTTTGGTGGTAATTAGCAAATTTTAGCATGCATACATTTTCTTCTCTTCGCATAAACAGCGTCTACCTCTTCTGAACTTCTGTTTATCAAAGTGTCAGTTGTCTTGCTATTGAACATCTTTTAAAAAAAAAATAATAAAACCGGGGCATTAAATGTCACATTTTCTTGTACTGGTTACATTTAATAAAATGTTATGACAAACTTACATTTCAGGTGTAAGAATGTCATTATTTACTTTTGTATATTTGGTGGATTATTCCAGTGAAGTAAAGTAAATTGAAACTCTGACTCCCATCTAGTCTCTGTCTCTATGAGCATAAAGTGCACATGCCAAGAGTCACCTGTGAATCATTGAATACAGGTTTAGTAGCATCTCGCCAACCTTTACTGGAGGTGAATGATGAATCCAGCAGCGCTCAGGGAGCAGCGCTGTGGGTGTTGCTGCCGCAGTTAGACTATAATTATGTGGGAGCAGCAGCTCCAACAGGATAAAACGGTGTTGTTCTGTCTTTCACACTGCATATAAAACAACTGTGTCAATCCTCATCTGTACCAACATATCATTACTTTGAACCTTACTTATGGGAATTATAATTAACACACCCTGAAGGACCAAAGCTGACAACTCTCTGCATACATGATGCTTCCATCAAAGGGCCTTTAGTGTTTAAATTGACCTCATGTAATCATTTTTGTTCCCACTTCAAGTTTAGTTATAGTGCATTTATAGACTTTTGGGCAACCTTCTACTCACTTCACCAATCTTCTTAATTAGATTTTGGATGTGTTAGAGGATACACAGATGCATATTGTTTAGTGTGCGTGTGTTATGCCATTAACTTCACATGTGTGTGTATACTGTATGTGCACCTAGTGTATAGAGCAGAAAAACTCTCCTAACACAAGCACCATCAGGCCTTCGGGGCAACATCGTTGGATGAAAGCAAACAAGCAGTTTTGAATATATGGATACAAAACTAAACACTGTGTGTGTGTGTGTGTGTGTGTGTGTGTGTGTGTGTGTGTGTGTGTGTGTGTGTGTGTGTGTGTGTGTGTGCTACAGAGGAAGTGGAACGTCAAACAGAATAAAATTAGTGTGCTAAAGAATAAGAAAAAGAGCCTGAAAGTGTGATAGTATGTGCACATGCAGGTGAGCGTATGTGTGTGAGCGTGTGCATGTGTGCGTGTGCGTGTGCGTGTGCGTGTGCGTGTGCGTGTGCGTGTGCGTGTGTGCGTGTGTTTAAAATACACAATTCTCCCACTAGACTTACAGGGTCAGAAGGCTAATAGCAACACGCTAGTAAGACGTGAGCGAGTCATTCTCCACCTCCGGGCTTGTGTGGCATCCCTACAGTAATTTGCAATTATATTAAAAGCTGCGTCATAGCTCAAGTTTCTTGTCTTGTTTATATGTACTTCTCAAATTGAGAAGTGAGTGTGTGTGTGTGTGTGTGTGTGTGTGTGTGTGTGTGTGTGTGTGTGTGTGTGTGTGTGTGTGTGTGTGTGTGTGTGTGTGTTCTTGCGCAGCTCTTCAGGTGTGAAAATGCTATCAGAAATAGCAAAAAGATTATATCACTTTTAAGGCTTAAAACCTTGGTTGAAGGTAAAGGCCACTGTTCTGTGATTACAGCATACACATGTATTTAATTGTGAGACAAAATGCAATACAAATTTAAAAATGATCTATATATTAAGTATAAAGTGAAGGCTTCATTTTAGCACTGTATTTAGCACACTGGCTCTGGCGCAACTTCAAATAAATTTGAGCTTTTTAGTTTGAAGGAGCTCTATTGTCAGAAGCTATGAGGGAGGGCAGGACTGACAGACACACACACACACACACACACACACACACACACACACACACACACACACACACACACACACACACACACACTATGATCACCTCTAAGATATGTATAAATCTTGGCAGAACTCTGCCTGTCATCCAGGCAACGTTTGAGAACCTTCAAGTATATTTATGGTGCCTCTCTGATTTTGGTGTTCCAGACGTGTCTCTGATCTGACTTAGCAGGTCTAGAAGTTTCTGGTATCTCCTTGACACCTAATCTCTGCATCTGAAGAAGTCAGTTTTAGCAAACTGGTGTCACTATTTGGTGCAAAAGTGAAGAGACGCACTGAAAGGGTGCAAGGTTTCTCGGACTACCCAATTTGACACCATGACTGGTAAGAGCCGCATGTGTTTTTTTTTTTTGTGTGTGAGTGGGTTGAGGTTGTGAGGTGAAGTGTTCTTAATATATTTGCGGCAATTACCTGGGTGTGTGTGTGTGTGTGTGTGTGTGTGTGTGTGTGTGTGTGTGTGTGTGTGTGTGTGTGTGTGTGGCTGAAGAAATCCCCTGATGTTTTGCAGTAACAGATCAAACACTTGAATACTCTTAGTTGCACCTGCGGTCGAGAATTTTTGGGGTACATGTGCATGTTCAAGAATCACTAACTGATCCAGTTACCTATGAAGAATATTAAACACACCTCTGACACACACACACAAGCAGCTATATTTGTGCTGTCTTTGATCACTAAGGCAGCTCAGGATTTTCCCTTTAAGACGATGTTGCAAAAAATGTATAAAATGATTACTACAAATAATGTAATTAACATTACTCTCAAACTGCTTTCCACATTATAGAGCCTGCACTTTTGAATTAATGTTGCACTTGACTTTAATTGGACAGCATTAGACTAATTTTGCACAATCACTCGGTTCATAGAGCAAGCAGAGCCTTAACAAGTCACAAACCTAATGGCCTGTTCCTAAAGGTTCAGGATGGATAAATATAGCCCTGTTGAACACTGTAATATAAAGCAAAATTGAAGGGGAACATGAAAAGGAAGACTACCATGGGTCATACGTAAAAAAAAATACTGAACCCTACACTTCCCACTATGCAATTCAACAGCATAGACTCCTCTCAAAATTCTGATTTCGTTGTTTCTGCACACAGTTTGATTGGATTTGCCATTCCATAATAACAGTTTATGATATTTTAACCTGCGCAATTGTAGTTATTTCGATAGAGGAAGGTAGTGCCATGTCCTAAAATGACTCCAATTCTGGAAAATAATGTTGGCCTACTTTGCTCTAGCTAATTGTAACTAATTAATTGAAGAAGCCAGGCAGGTTGGGGCTGTTTCCTCAGGGTGATTTTCAGTGGAGTGTACATGAAACCACACTTAAGAGCAGAGCTGATTTTTGTGGGCCAAAAAACCCACACAGTAGCAGTGAGGAGGGGGAAAGGCCAGCAATAGCATATACATCAATAGGCTGAATGTGCAGATGTCAATAACCATTAGGGTTGCATTGTGTTTGTGTTTGATAATGTGTGTGTCATTGTGCGTGGCTATTATAGATGTGGTATTGATGTGAATTCCTCTCACAGAAGCTGGCCTCAGCGGAGGCATATACAAGCTAATGAGCTTCAATATACACTGAGTACTTTACTGTCTGCTCCCTCTCTGTCTGTCTGTTTTTCTTTGTCTCTCACACCTTATTTTCTTGTAATAAATAGCTGTTATCACAGTTTCAGTAAATCATCACACCTTTACATCAGTGATTTGTCTATGTGATGTTTAAACCTGAACTGTCGTCTCACCAATCTGTGTAATTACACAAACACTGTTGGCACATGCTTATGACGTTTGCCTGCAGGTGAGCTAGCTGCATCTCCCCCGCTTGAATGTAATGGACGTTTATATGTAGAAGTCCCACACTGCAGCTTAAACTAACTCCCTGGGTAATGGTTTACAATCAATAAAGACCCTTACACCAACCTGACATACTGTATTGATGACACCCACACATGTACAAAGATCCTGCCTTGAAGGTCAATGAGCTTTAAAACAAACGCACATCAACAAAATTCTTAGTTTTTTTTCTGTTTGGAATATGTCAATGGTAGGTTCAGTACAATCAATATCTCAAATAGACAACAGTGAACCCCTGACACGGACAAAAGCAAGCGTTTGATTCCCCCCATTCTCTCTCTGCAGCTCCAGCTCCAACACACAGACATTAGATAGCCATCTTCCCATCTCCCTCTCAGTAAGAAAGTGAATAAGCTTTCTTTATCTGATATTGCATTGGATCACAGTTTAAAAATGATCCTGCGTTGTTATTTCCATCCACTCATCCTGTTTCAACAGGAATTACATCATCATCATACAAACAGTTAACCAGCCAAACTGCCTACTGTCCCTGTATCTATCCCATGCACAAACACACAAACACACATATGGAGGTCATACCGACTCACTCATCTACTTATAACAGTCTTATACAAATAATTGTACACACACGTGCACTGCACACAGCATTGCGTGATTGTGAGCTAAACAAACAGCGGAGATTTGCATGACTAAAAATACCTCAGGAAAACCTGCTGTGTTTGTGTGTGTGTGAGTGTCTCTGTCTGTCTGTCTGGTTGTGTGTTTGTCTGTATGATCACTGATGCATGTAGAGTATGCCGGTCTTACCGTCACGTGCACACAGGAGATCACACGGACAGACAGACCCATTTATCTAATAGAGAGTGGGAAAGGGGAGAAGAGAAGTCTTAAATGAAGCAAATTTGATTTGGATCAGTAATAATCTACAGCATTTTTAGTCCAAAGTCAACCTAAAATCCTACATTCTATCCTTTTTTATATATTGTTTACATGCAACCTACATAAGAATCAATCTTAATATGTCTGAATTATTCCTTTTTAAAATCAGCGGCTCAGTGTCCCACCTCCTTCCTCCTCATCGCGTGCTACCAGTGAAGTCTGCTAGTCCGCTACAGCACATTACACTTTGAATGAGAGGCAGAAAGATACACAGCGGGGACGTCCATATGGTGGGGAGAGAGCGAGATATAGATATATAAACAGGGTCAGAGGGAGACAGAAAAAGTGCTGTCATCTGCAAACACACACACACACACACACACACACACACACTAAAGTGGGTGAGGAGGAGGGAGGGCTGACTTATCGCTTTGTCGATCCGAGCACTGAACACACCGAGGTGATAGGTCAAACTTGTTCCTCTCCATTGATTCTCTAACTGGAGAACTTATCACCCTCTATCAGACGCACTTCCCCTCCTTTCGAACATCACTCTCCGCTGAACACACTGTACTGCCATGAATGATAAACAATGACAAAATGAGTCAGAGATGATCTAAATACCAATACAGCATGTGGTGATTTAGTCCTTCAAGTAAAATGTATTATCTTCTGGTTTATTCTTTTATTACACCAGCATTTCTCGAGTCTCTCTTTTTTCTTCTTTTTTATTTTTATTTTGGCAGCTACTACCGTGTGTGCTGTCTCTTTCCGTTTGCCGTCAGGCTTTCTCTGCTTCTATTTTCCTTTTGATTTACATTTCTTTCCAGTTTATTTCTGCTCCTCCTCCTTTTGCATGGACCTTGTCTTTTATTCCTGTTTCCTCCCCTCACTCAGACATATTTTGCTAATTTTCACGTGTATACTTGTGTTTTGGGTTCATACTAGAACAGTCTTTAATGTTCAAAAACATTATTTTTCTCATACCGTCTATCTGAATATTTCTGTATTGACCCTCTGTCTGACACACTCTGTTTTAGTGCCCATCTCTTTAAGGGAAATGTTATGTTTGCATTAACAGTAACTTAATACAGTATGATATGGCTGTAGGAGAGCACACATAACTGCAAGACATAATTTAGCCTTATTTTAAAAAAAATCTATTTAATCATCCTTCTTAGATCCTCTTTTTTCCACGGAGGACAATTCTTTTAATTTTCAAGTATGACATTTTTTTTTAACTCCACCTTTCAGTGCTTCCTGCACTTTTTTCTGCATATGTCAAATCCGTCTCCCTTCTCCTATTTCCTGAGCTGCTTCCCCGAGCTTTCCATCCAAACCTCTCCACTTTTCTTCTCTTTTTCATTTCCCTCATGTTTCCTGTCATCTCCTCCTGCTCTTCTTCCTCCCCTCTCATGGGCATTCAGTTCACGTTCCGTGCCTTTTCCCTCCCTGCTCCCTTACTGTCCATCATTTATTTCTTCATTGACTCCTAAACCTTTCTCCTCACTATTTCCACCCTGACCCTGCCTTTTCTCCATTAATCTTCCTTCCTTCCAGCGATTGGTCAGCTCTGGCGCATCTTTTGCAGTTAGACTGAAAGACTTTGATGGAGGATTTAAGGCTTTACATGAAGGAAAACAAATGTTGCATCCAACAGGGGACTTGAGGGTAAAAGTCAATGATCTAAATATAACACTCAAAAATGTATTTTTAGAAAATCTTTTAGTTTTTCTGAGGATGAGTCTAACTCAAAGCACAATTCCATATGAATCACAAACACTAAGTTGAAACATGAAAGTCAGGCTCTAATTTCCATCATTGGGTGTCAGCAGCTGCTGAGGGGGGCAGAGGCCTCCAACCTTTTTATAATACTTCACAGCTGGACAAGTTTCTACAGATCAGTGCAAAAGTCACTCATCTTAATGTTTCCAATCAATCATCATGACACAGTGAAGGCAGAAACTGGAAACATCAGATGCATGAATGCATACCTGGAAAGTTGTTTTCAAAGGTTCAGTGCTCACAAACAAGTAGTGCTTGTGCTTTGTGCAAGCCGAGCATCTGTGCAGGTACACAGACAAAAAAATGATCAGCTGTGCTGCCCAGTCATATGCCATGTAGGCCATAGTCTCGCTTTGGCAGACCCTCCTCCAAACAGCGCTGGAGGAGAGTCTGGCTACTCCACATAGCATTCGGGGTTGGGAGGAAAACATGCTCTGGTATATTGGCATTTCTTTAAACCAATCACAATACTCTTGGGCGGTGCTAAGCACCGGCGAAAAGCCCCAGTGCCGCTGCAAAATAGGCTCGGAAGGAACTTGTTTTGGTGGAACATGTACGTGACTAAAAGTTGTTTTAGTCGTGCAACAGAAAACTCAGATTGGACAGATAGTCTAGCTAGCTGTCTGGATTTACCCTGCAGAGATCTGAGAAAAGGTTAACCATAGACCTCATAAATCGACAGGAGTTTAAAATGCCAACACAAAGGAAGCCCAAGGCAGCGGATATTCAGCCTAAATGAGTGAAATCCGGCGGATTTTCCGGCGGCAACGGAGCAATCCCGGAAGTGGAACGTCATGGACGTAGACTACGTAGGCCATAACAGGCCCTACACCACTGTACTACCTGGCACACACTCATGCAGGGATGTGGCAGCTCTTCAGCAGGTCGAGAAGTGCGTTGGCAGGAAAACCTACGCTCTGTACTCTTGACATGCAATGGCACATTTTGATAATTTGGTTTTACAACTACTCTACAGACATTTCAGTGAAACAACCCAGTCTGCCTGGGAATTCTGCTCTTAATGGATTATTCCGAAGCTTCTGAATTCTGAAACTGATGTTCACTGCAAATGCAGGAAGTACATGTTACCTTTCTGTAGTGAGGAGACATCATACAATACCTTAATCACATTTTCTTTGCAATTGCCATAATCCAGAGGTTTTCAAACTGTGAGAGGTGAGGAGGGCGCTTATATGTACTCACAACAGACAAAACTGCCTTTGTATACACTCAGACAGTAATCAAAATGTAAATTGCTAATCGTATTGGAAACTTTGTTGAACAGTGTTTAGCTGCAACAAATTATGCAAAGCAGTATAAGATTTCATTCATACATCAGTATCTTTAGAGCTACAAAGCTGGAAATAAATCCTTATTAACTGGCTTGTACAGACAATCGAAATTTCGTTTTCAGCTGTAGAGAGTATTGATGAACACATAAACATACTACTTGATTAAGTCCTCCTCCGTGTTTTTATTGTGCATCCGTACTGCAGACGGTAGTAATCACTGCTGCAATTCCTGCACTTATCCTGCACTGTTGACACTATTTTGTTGGAAATGAAGCCAAAGAGCAAAAGTAATTAAGAAAGTGTGCCATGTAAAGTGGGCCTGAGCTGCTGATTTGCATATTGTTTATATAGAAAAGACTGCAGAGGCAAACACAGAGCACCTTTATGTCTCTGCGGGGGGCGAGTGTCACCTCACATGACTAGAGGAACATATTTTATTAGACTGTGAAGAGGTAATGCGTTCGGTGTATCCAGAGCTCTGGAAAATGTTATCCTAAGAGATGTATAGCGAGGGGGTCAAAGGCCACAGCAGCAGCTACTTAAGGGTAACTACCTTACAGGTTTTTTTCAACCTGGACCCTATTTTCCTATTTTTTGTGTCTAAGTGTCTGATGGGAACAACAATCTTTGACATTGGTCCAGTATTAAGCAAGATTTCTGCAGTCGGCAGCAGCGAAACAAGCTACAATGTAAGTTAATAGGGCAATTGTGCAGCTTGTAGTTACCTTCACAAAAGTGTTCGTTTTGCCACTGACATACTCAGATTAATATTCTAAGTGTCTGTTAACATTATGGAAAGTAAGTAATTTATTTGATATAGCACCTTTCACAGACAGAGTCACAAAGTGCTTCACACAAAAAACATTTGATTAAAATACAATAGAATCCAAAACAGAGAAAATCAAGCAATAACAAATGCAATTCCAATGAGGATTAAAAGAATAAAACCCCAAATTACAAACATTAGACAAAAGCCAGTTGAAACAAGTATGTTTTCAGTTGTTTTCTAAAAGCGTCAACCGAGACTGCAGAACGTAAGTTAACAGGAAGGGCGTTCCACAAGGTCGGAGCTACCACTTCAAAGGAACGATAAAGGAACCCTTCAGAGATACACCTTTAAAACCTCTTTGAGACCTGTTTAACCAAAAACAGCTCTGAAGTCGCTAGCGCTAAACCCACCAGACTCCATTTAAAAAGTAATACTTTTGGCATGTATAGAGCCAACATATTTTCACATGTAAATCGGTAAACTATGTGTTTATTTCAACCAAACCTAGAGTTGTGATGGTTGGAAAAGTGGATAGACTAAAATGCTGAAATGACTGTTTATTTACATGGAGTCTGGTGGGTTTAGCGAACGCAATTTCGCGGATGTTTTTATGTTTGAAAAAAAGGATCTTACTCTTCAACAGAAAGGTCGACCTCCTTAGAAATCCTTTCCATAATGTTGTCAGACACTTAGAATATTAATCTGAGCCTGTCAGTGGCAAAACGAGCACTTTTGTGAAGGTAAATACAAGCTGGACAATTGCCCTATTAATTTACATTGTAGCTTGTTTCGCCGCTGCCGACTGCAGAAATCTTCCTTAACACTGGACTAATTTCAAAGATTGTTGATCCCATCAGTCAATGAGACACAAAAACATAGGAAAATAGGGTCCAGGTTGAAAAAAACTGTAGTTACCCTTTAACTGTTGCTTTTAATACTGTGTAAAAGTCAAGCTGACCTTGTTGTTTTTAATTTATTGAACATTTCTGGTACAGGATATAAAATCCTCTATTCCAGACTCAAACAACACAAAAAAAAAAGATGATATGACACAAATTTGAAAGCAAACTATTTCATGAATCACATTCATTTCATGATTGAAAAATGACTTACATTTCATAAATAAGTTACATAAATTGCAAACCAGCTTTATAATTGTACATGACAAAATGTATCCAATCTATTCTTGAAAGAGTTAACTGAAGGGGAACGCACAACTTTTCTGGAAGCTTCATTCCATGCTTTTATCACACAAAGTGTGAAGAAATTATTTCTCTTTTAAGACAAGCATGTTCTGGGGTAAAGCTTTAAAGAATTTCCTGTGAAATCATACCTATTGCTCCAAAAATGAAAGACAAGCTCAAGCGTTGCATCATATATTCCATATACAAGCTTATACACCTCAATCATACAGTATCTCCTTGGTATCTTCTGAAGACAAGAGTCATTCAACTTAACAGGTCAGTCAGTAAACATGTCAGACAGACTCGTGCCTGATTCTCCCCCATTGCTCCAAACAACCATCATTTGCCAATAAATCACTAGTTGTGACATTTTTTGATACCAATTGATTTTTAGTAGAGCAATTTCTTCAAAAGGCGTTTCAGAACTTAAATTCCACTCTATACTGCTGTTCCCTTAACCCTTGTCTTTCAATCAGTCTCCATCACCTCTCCCTCATCCGTCATCACCTTCTCTCCTTTCACCACCTCGTTATCGCTCAATGTATTTCTCCGCCCGTTCGTCCCCCTCCCTAACTCACTCGCTAGCTTCATTGTTATTCCCTCCCTGTGCTCATCCTTCATTTGCCGCGTCCCTCCTCGATCAGTTGTTTCTTGGCCCAGCTGTCGTTACTCACTTCATTCATGAGCTTTATGCCGTCGCGCTCCCTCGTTCTCTCTTCTCCCTCTGCTCTCAGCGCTCACGCTATCATTTTGTTTCTCGATCATGAGCGAGAATTAGAGTCACTTTACTCACAGAGGACAATAAACAAACAGGGATTTGTCTTGGTGGCATAGTGATGAAATATATGATGTGTTATTCAGTGAAGACCAACAGGGAAAGGACACTGTTTGACAACAGGCTGCTCCTTTTAATCATCTAACTATTTCCACCATTCATCTCTCTCACTGTCGTCCTCTGTCCATCCATTTGCATCATTAATTCACCCTCTAGAAACCACCCGTCTCTCCACCGCTTACGTTTCTGCTTCTTTACTTTGTCTTTAATGTTTCATTTTTTTTCGCTGCCATTTCATCCAATCATTCTGCTATCCCTTCTCATTCTCCTCCAAAGGTTATCGTTAGTAGCTTTATTGGCTTAATTTTCTTCCCATTTTAAGCCTCTATTTGGAATTGTTCAGCCGCATGTATTGTCTGGTATAGTGGTTTAGTCAAGAGAATCCATTGTTTTTTATAACTGTTTATTAATAAGTATGATAATGTGATGGGTTTGTTGTTAGCAGATTAACATACATCTGCTTGTGTAGCTCACTGCTGCAGTGACATACACTTTGATCACAAGTACACCTTTACTATGCAACAGAAAAGCAGATCAAAGCAGGTGAAGCTGGGTGAAAACTCTAATGACGGCACCCACCAAGGTCAGACACACCAGCCTGACAGAGAGTAAACTAGCAGTGAGTATATGTTGTTAAAATGCCTTGCCTTTTTTTTTAAAATATTTGTTCATTTCTTATACTGCACTGTAACTTTTATTCTCGTATTTGATCTGTTTTTATATTTTGAATTATTACTGAAGTTACAATATTGAAAATTGGAAGTGTATGCCAATCTATGTAAGCGTATAAAGAGAAATAAAAGGTAAGACCGGTGGGACCGGCCCGTTCTGGGAACGGCAAGGATTGCGGGTGGATTACGTGTATAGAGCAACGTCTTATACATTGTCCCATACTAGCATCCTAAAATCTCGTATTATAAGTTTTTATATTTTTTATTGTTTTCAACTGCTATTTAATGTTTTATGTAAACCACTTTAAATTGCCCTGTTGCTGAAATGTGCTTTGACATGCTCATATTATACTTTTTAGCTTTTTCCCTTTCCTTAATTGTGTTATATATCTTTATGTACACGTTATAGGTTTACAAAGTGAAAAAGCCCAAAGTCCACCCCAAAGGGACTTACCATCTCCAACAGAAAACACTGTTCACAAACTGCTCCAAACAGCTCTATTGTAGTCCAGCCTTTACTTCAGAGACAAACGTGTGTCACTTTGTAACAAATGTTATAATGCTCGCCTAGCTGCTAGCGCGGCACGCCCTCATAGTCAGCTTCTTAATGGCTAGTAGTCCTTACCTAGGTACAGTCAGGGCACGCCCTCATACTCTGCTTCTGACTGGCTAGTAGTCCTTACCTAGGTACTGCGCATGTGCGACTCCCAACAAAGATGGAACAGAAGTGAGATGTCTCACTCTGTAGCTAAAACAGAGAGCTCAACACACAGGGTGAAAAGAGGAGCTGCAGCAATGTGCAGTACAACAAATATATGGTGTTTTCTGAAAATTAAACCACATAAACCTATTCTGGTACAACCTCAAAATACAATTATGAAACTGAAAATGAGCATAATATGAGCACTTTAAAATAAAGCTGCCTTGCCTTGCCTTAGGCGTCGATGATACGTCTTATGTAGTTCTGAAGTAACTCAATCACTAATGTTCCAGAAAAGGTGGTCATATCCTAGAGAAGGACAATTAGCAAATGGCATTACTTTTTTTTTTTATATTAACTGTCATTTTGTCCTCAGGAGTTCTGAAGCGCCCTTCAACAACTCACTGACCGCTCTGTCATGCGTTCAGGTGCTGCCCTACAGCTCACTCTGACTCATCCAGAGACAGAGATTTGTTTTTGTTAGAGCAAATGTGAAAAGCTGGAATCCAATTATCCTGTGTAAAATTGCTAATAAAGTTATCTGCCTCGCCAGTGTGAAGGTGGGCAGTGTAGGAACGTGGGGACAAACAACAGATAACGCTAATCCTCCAAAACAAAACCAGAGTGCAAGAGTGAAACAAATGTGGGTATGAGCATGCACGATAAGAGATAGAGAAGGTTTAAATCCATGTATTTGCTGCTTATTATACTGGTTATTTTTCAGTTTGCTCTGGTAAGAACAACATCAGTACAAGAGCACTATAAAATGTGTCCTTGTGCCACATTGTGTGACTGTAAGAGTTGGTGTATGAGTGAGCGTGGATGAGTGCACACTGTAGGACAGAGCATGCTGAACTAAAGTGTATCAAAGACGTCCTTGTACGGAAAATTAAGAGAGAGAGATAGAAGGCAATGGGCGCAGGTGAAGAGGGACAAACCAAAAAGCAACTAGCAGAAGAAGATCAGTGATGAGAGGCCATCCACTGTGGCTCTTTGATCAAAGGACTGTGCGGGAAAAATCTAAATGAAATACAGAAGATGTCTTTGAAGTGAGTCTGACCTGTCCAAGGCACTAATGTAAAGTCATTTATGATCACAATGTTCACTTTTATCATAATCTTCTGCCACAATCTGGCAGTATCAAAGCATTCTCCCGTTGTGGCAAAAGAGGTAAAAGACACTCAAATTAAGCCACTATGACAAATGATGCTCTTTGTTCATATCACTTAGGCTAGGAAGAGATTTTGAAAAAATGCCGATGATATTTTTGCCATCCAATCTCATGAAAAGACCGACTGTACAAGAGAGGGAGAAACAAAGACTGCGTTGGATGCAAACCAAGATGGATGTCATACGGCACAGTGAGGACTTAATTCTTATGTGACCAAGTATGCAGAAACATATTGTGTGTGTTTGTGTGCATTTCACTTCCTCCAGCAAGAGAGAAGAGCAAACACATTCCTAAATCTCTCAGATTAGAGCGAGGGAGTGGATTTGACTGCTTACCGACGGCAGAGCAGAGCAAATGTAAGTAAGCGTGGACCATCACACAATCACGCGCAGAAAAAGAAGGCGTGAGTGACTGACGGGTATTCTGCAGGGGGAAAGTGAAGTAAGAGACTACTGGGTGAAGACAAAACGCATCGTTCTTTAATCCACCTGCAGTTTGGCCACAGATGATTTGGCCTCTGTGGAGCACCTAATTGTTGCTTTAAAATCTCACTCATCAAAGTGATCATTGCCAAATTATGATGATGATTGCCAGACTTTTTCATAGCAGATAAAAGCTGCTAATTGACATTCATGCTGAAATGGCCAGGCTAATTGGGATGTAGTCAGCTCGACCATCTTTATTTTTGGCATGAGGAGAAAACATTTGAGGAAAAGAAAAATTGAAATTGGATTCCAAGTCTTTAGGGATATGTTTTGTCTATCATAGCATGCATCATATATCTTTTTGTAATCCTGCAGTTAAAAGATCATGAGTTGGGGTGGCCTCTAGCTCACCCCTGCCGCCCTTTGCTGCATGTCATCCCCCATCTCTCTCTCCCTTTCCTGTCTATCCACGGTCACTATATAATAAAGGGAAAAGCCCCCCAAAAAAAAATCTTTAAAAGATCATGAGTCAACCGCTTGCTGGAATGTCTAGAGAAAATGAATGCGGAAATTAACTTCTGGAAAAAAGGATAAAGACAAAGCAGCTTCCGGTTTGCTTTTTCCCTTTTACGTGGGCTTCAGACAACAAGATGGCCAGAGAAACACTTGGTTATGCAAGAGCTGTCCCAAGAGACGTTATGCTAAATAAATGGTGGCTTGGTGATGTAGTGACTACTTACAGGGATACTTGGCGAACTGCTTACATGCAAACCAGCCAGGAACTCTCTGCGCTTGCTAATTGTCAGTTAGATTGGTTGCTAACAGGACTATAGGTTCAGATAATTTATTCAAAAGATATAATTGTACCATTAACCCCTATCGTTATATAAAAGTGGATGGTGCAGCTAATCAAGCTAATAGCTCCCTGTTCCCTTAAAGCTCAGCACTGTCAAGACTGCAGTGATTCTACTAAAATTGATTGATTTTACTGTTTTAAATGTCGGTGTGGCTTACACCTTTAAGCTGAAATGCAACTTCAAATCCACCTTGGGATGAATTTAGCAGTACTAGCAACAGATGAGTAATGCTGGAAAACACATGGACCACCCAGAATATTTTGAATGCTGGGAAATGTATGCACAGTAACTGGAAGTTAGTCCAACTTTTCTGTTTTCCTCTCTGGCTGAATTTGAGAGTCAGCCTGCTGAGACAAACACACACACAAACACACACACACACACACACACACACACACACACATGCAGGGAAAGTCTCAGCCTGTCAGATTCACACTGTCAAACAGGAGCACGGGATTCAGATAGGGTGTGTGTGTGTGTGTGTGTGTGTGTGTGTGTGCGTGTGTGCGTGCGTGTGTGTGTGCGTGGCAAAAAGGAAACCTATATTCTGTCAACGTTCTGTCGAAGCTGCTTCTTTTTTTTAGCAAATGTCACAGGATAAAAGTGTCTAGATGACATGGACAGGAAGACAGATGTGTCAACAGTCAGTGCACACACAAACACCCATGCACAAACTTGTTGGTGAAGGCCGAGCGAAAGGCGCCCAGGCGTGTTGTGGGAACTGGGATTCAGAACAAGCCAGGAGACTGCTGAGCATGTGACTTTAACTCCCAGATAAACCAATCGATCAGCCCAGACAGCGTTACTTAGCATATCGATGTTTAATACACTGACTTCCCATTGGCCCCGTCAATCCATGGAATATTATGGGAAGCTATCAAGTTAACATGGATCGTTTCAAACACCATATTGCAGACTGTTGTAGTTACAGTAAGAATTCTCAGTATTCTCAGTCATTTAATAAAAGGGTTTCTCTCTTTGGTTCATTTAGGCCTACTTGTTAAAATGGTCATTTACACCGTTGCTAAAATCTTTGGATGATTATTTTTTGCATTCCGAGCAACAAGCCTGCCTTTATCTGTCAATTCAAAGTGAAGCCCTCCTGGATGTTAATATAGTTCATATTGAGTGCACTCCCTTTAAACCAGCCAATAATTGTGGTCTGATTCTGTTGTTGGTATTCAGTGTAATACAGAAACACATGGGCAGCAGTAGGATGGGGTTAACTGATCATAATTTTGTTACGGGGAGACACACGAGTGCGTATAAGAATCTGACAGAGAGTAGACCAATCTCTTTTCTCCTCGTCTCCACCTCCTGAGCCGTCTGTGCCTGCGGGTGAGCTAAAGTAGAAAATCCCAGTGACGGGAATGAAAAGAATGATTTAGCCTGGCGGCTTTCAACACCTGGTCTCTCATTCCCTCACAGGCAGCAGGATTTCTAGACCGGTGAGGACAGGGGGAAGTACGGTGTGAGACAGAGACAGACAATAAGGGAATAAGGTACAGATACAAAGGGTAGAGACCGAGGAGGGAGCTTGAGTCGAAAGTTGGATGAAGTTGGAGAGATGTTGAGAGAAAAATCAATGCCAGAGAAAACAGAAAAAGGGGAAGGCTAGAATGTGCAGTGTAGTATTTTAAATCAATAAATCTTTATTATTCTACTCCCTAACACCGAACGGCATCATGACGATTGAACCCGACAAAAGCTTTACTTGCTGCTGTAAACACCCAAGGCTGTTGCATCTTACCAAGATAGTTTTCACCAGCAATGATTGAATAAATAGAGGAACTGTGTATTGACTGCCATGACAATTAGACTTTTACCTATAGATATTCAAAGTCCACTAACAGAAAACTGACTGGCAGTTAATATGGATCTAAGGCAGATAAGACCATATTTTACATATACTCTTCCTCCCCCTTTTCTATCTAATCTCAAATATCCAGACAGCCATCTCACCAAGTTCACAGAGTTCTGGGGAGAGTTTAACACACAAATTGGATAGGTTTGCATGCTAATAGAATTACGCCATGGAAAACTTCTGCAGTCAAACAAAAAGAAAGAAGTGACGTTTTTTGTCTTCTCTCATAGCCTTCTCTCATAAAATCATTTAGTATTCAAAGTTCAGTCCATAATTTAATTTAATGTATCATTATTCCCTTGCTGGACTCTTAGCTAATTAGCCCACTTGACCTTTCCAATTTCAAGCTATCTATAGTAGCCTTTAGCTATTAATTAGCTGACTTTCCACGATAGTTTAACTTACTGTACTTCCACTAAGTGGTGAAAAGTTCACTGTGCGCTACTTTCCCAGCACCAGCACCCAGGACATTTAGCGGCTAGCTGGTGAACATAATGGAGCATCTAGCAGCTTTATTAGAGTAACCTTTGAGGGCGGTTACGGAAGGCTTGTATCATGTGGACGCGCCGACAGTTTTGTTGTTACTTAGAATTCCTCATGGGGGCGACAGAAACTACGCACTATAGCTTTAAGTCAAAGTGTATTAGTATAGTGGCAAAATGTACTGTGAGTTATCAAAATGTGGGCACTTTTAGAGTTATAGGCAACCTGTTAATGTTGTAGCTGGTTGAGCTGAAGTATTAAAATAAGTATAAACATGTCAAATTAAGTACCTCAAAACTGAACTAAACAGTACTTGGGTACATGTACTCAGTTCATTTCCACCATTGCTTACACCTATCTGAGAATCTTTTCTATTCTTGATCCAAGTAATCTTAATTGATGCCTTGGTTTTAAGTGGCTGATTCAGAAATTGTTACTTTGAGAAGACCTTGGCTGATGTTTACTTTAATCTGTCTGTCTCGACTTTTCTTTTTACTTTCCTTTTTGTCTATTTCTTTGATTTATTGCCCTTGGCATTCTCTTACAGCCATTCTCTTTTCTGTCACCATCTGTTGTTGCCTCTCTCTTTCATTGATTGCCCTTATGTCTCTTTGTAATTCCAAAATAGTGAATTACACGACACTTTGATTTGCAGCTTGTCTTTTTGTTTGTCTTGGTTTTTGTTCTCCTTGCAATGTGTTCGCCTTCTTCACTTTCTTCTTCTTCATCCCCACATACACGTATACTATATGCAGCCAGTGTATGCACACATACATACTGTACAAATGGAGGCAATCATTAGCTACTCGGGTAAAAAATGGTTCATAACGCGAAAGGCAATTTAGTCTATTAATTATGAGTTTTGTTTATCCAGCATCAACATAATGTGTTACCCACATCTAATTAATCTAATAAACGCTCACACAATTGCATAAATAAAATAGATGAGTGTATAAGTAGTTGTTTTTTTATTGACTGGTAGAAAGTAATACTATGCTACTGCAGTGTGTTCGTGTATTGCACATGTATAATTATTCATGTGTAAAACAACAAATGCATACTCAAAACAAACTTGTATTAGTGGGATATTAATATTTCCAGACTCTAACCCTTCTATGAATAATTAATCAAGTGAAATAGCCTCAAAAGACAAATACAAATCGATTTCTTGTTTTGTTTTTGGAGTTGGTAATTCTAGCCATATATGCCCAAGTCAGGCAGTTGCAAGTGGATGTCCCTTTTGTCTTTACGAATTACAAACCAAAAGGCATAAACTTGTGTAGCAGATTGCTACAGATCTAAAGCGAGAGCTGATCTTCCTAAGCCCTTCCAGACACTGTCTGAGTGTTTGCTTCGGTCTCGCTGGGGGCCAGATGTAGAGGGGATTTGACTTGGGTGGAATATTAGCCAGCTCTGCTTTGCTGGGCACATGCAATCAGTCCTGGACAAAAAAAAAGAAACATTTCAGAGAGTTTTAAGCTGTCTTAGATGTTTAAGAGATGACAGAGTATAGATATAGCAAAATAAACTCCTTGATCCTACATTCAAGCTTAAACTATTGCAATGTGCCATGCTTATCTGGGGGTTTTAGCCTTTTTAAAACTTTATCCAGGTACGGTTGCCTGAACCACAAATGCCCTTTTCCAGCAGTTTCGTGTTGCGGCAATGAAACTTTGCTCTACTGTTTGGCAGTTCACCATGAACAATGTGGACTGAGTAGGAAATCCACCCTAAAGCACAGCCACTAGCGATGTAAAATGTGTTATTTAGTCTGTACTGGGGTTGCTTTTATTGGTGTGCTTTTACATCTTGGTCTTAGCAATTTTAATTACGAGGTCAACATCGTCCGCAGCGATTTTGCACCAAGGTTCAGCAATCATACATCATGATATCGATTGTTGAAGGAGCAGAGAGACCAAGAGCTCCACTGAAAAAGGCACCCATTTATTACCAGTAAATGCAGTTAGAGGACAGATGTGTTTTTTTTCAAAGGTTCTTAAGCAACAGGTTAATTCAGTCATTCAATTTGTAAGACTTGGAACAGTATTTTAGGAGATGTAAAAAAATAACTACCCGATGGGGAAATAAGTCGAGCTGAGCCGTTCTGTCGGGAAAATTTTAACAAACGGTCAAATTAGTCACAGTCAAGTGGGGGTGTGTGAGGAGAAACTCAGCACACAGGCAAAGGAACGCAAGTGGCACTGCAAGTCAAGTTTAAGAGTTTTAGAGGCTGTGGCATGGGAATCAATTCAAGGGCTAATTACACTGTACGGTGTACCAAGACGCAAGTGGCCTCAGCCAAAAAATCTGTGAATGAGAATGTGTGTGTGAGTGACATCATCA